>NW_018403641.1:2850-14813 GCF_002113885.1 Mizuhopecten yessoensis | reverse complement strand
TATAGTAGTTCTATACCACTATACAGAGTGTTACTACCCTTGGTGGGTATGTATAGTAGTTCTATACCACTATACAGAGTGTTACTACCCTTGGTGGGTATATATAGTAGTTCTATACAACTATACAGAGTGTTACTAACCTTGGTGGGTATATATAGTAGTTCTATACCACTATACAGATTGTTACTACCCTTGTTGCACAGAATCACATCATCATATACTGAAGCACCTTTTTGTTGGTGTTTTTTCTTTCTATTTTTATTATTAAGGGAGTTATTTCCCTTTTCCCTACATCATGATTTAAATAATTGTCTGGACAATTTTTAAAATAATGTTCAGATTCCAATAAAATCTTAAATTCAACATCAACAAAACACTTAATTCTAGATGCATTTATAATCAATATATGAGTCGTGTAAGCCTTTAATATATGTGTAGTCTTTCTGGGCAAACTAGGTGCAAATCATCATTTATGAGAGATATATCACCTTTTCTGATTTAAATACACATCATATTTAGAATAATTCTCAGTATATCTTGTCGGTCTAAACATCTTTATTATTTGATTGTGATTGGCTGCATTTCAAGCATTCCGATGGTAAATGTGTGGGTGGCGGTTGGTTGGATCAGTAAACCGTAGCTAACACTTCTGGTTTACCCAACTCAGATGGACTGGGCAAAGTTAAAAGGCTGACTATTATTATATCAAATATCATATACAACACTAATTTCAATGTGTTACGTTACTTTGTAAGAAAATTTACGCTTTGAAATAATCGGTATGCAACTATGTAGCGTGATGAATAACTCTAATAGCCAAGGTTATCATAGTATTTTATCTCAAGCAAGGTCAAGGTGAAGTTATTTTAGCCTCATTCGTTATGAACTGGCACTGAACCAGGACGAGTCAGTACATTTGTATAGATGAAGGGGATGCCATTCATCTTCTCATGTTTCTATTTTCCATTTGTCAATCTCACTCAAGCTTTGTGCTAAAATTATCTCATGGCCTTTACCGAGTGAGCATGTTGTTTTTTGAGCCGATTCAAATCCAAGATGCAACTCCCCAAACGTGCCCCTGATTAGCTGAAATATTCTCCTAAATGTTCATGTGATCGGTTTTTAGGACATTTAAAAAACAAAAATACAAAGTGCAAATAATCACTGACCAACTTGTGTTATATTTTGGGGTTGTTTCAGCATTCAATCAGGCCAAGTTTACCTAATCTTGGTGCATGCGTTTAATAATCCTGTCACAGTTGTAAACATTAAGAGGTGCTGATATGTTTTGGGTTGATTAGAAAATCCGAAATTGCAAGCTTTTCCTCTAATTTGGGGAGACATTTTAACTATCATACTCCAATTGCATATCATACATTTTAATCTTTTTGGTCGTAATACTCTCATATTACTCTGGTAGATTGTTACTGTTTGGCTCCGTTAAACGTGACCAACATGGTCTCATATTGTCAAAACCTTATCCAAGTATAAACAGGGAAGCAATACAGGCCCCATGCGCCTATTGTTCTTTCGAAAGTTCATTTCATAATATCCCTCACCTTTATGTTTGCGTAGTAGAAATGTCTCTGATCAGTCACTATTAACGACTTAGGCATGAAATCAAGTGTCTCTGATCTGTCACTATTAACGACTTAAGCATGAAATCAAGTGTCTCTGATCAGTCACCATTAACAACTTAAGCATGGAATCAAGTGTCTCTGATCAGTCACTATTAACAACTTAAGCATGGAATCAAGTGTCTCTGATCAGTCACCATTAACGACTTAAGCATGAAATCCAGTGTCTCTGTTCAGTCACCATTAACAACTTAAGCATGAAATCCAGTGTCTCTGATCAGTCACCATTAACGACTTAAGCATGAAATCACGTGTCTCTGATCAGTCACTATTAACGACTTAAGCATAAAATCAAGTGTCTCTGATCAGTCACTATTAACGACTTAAGCATGAAATCAAGTGTCTCTGATCAGTCACCATTAACGTACTTAAGCATGGAATCAAGATCACTTTAAGAATTGTCTCTTATTTTTTGCATTAACGGTTTTATTTCTAAACTTTACCTATAGAATAAATTTTGCTAACAATTTTATTTGAATTAAGAAATTTTACTAGTAAACCCATATTTTTTTTTAATTGAAAACTTTTGTTTCCTTGAACCACAAAAACATTGTTTCAGGAATAATTATGTACAAACTAATTACTCAGAAATACACATTTACCATAGTCTTAACTATAATTACTGTATAAGTAGAAATTATATCTGCTTCTGAGTACTCTTATCACTAGCAAGCTTGTAAAACTGTTAAGTTCACAACAACAAAAACACCTCAATTGAATTGAAAATGGACATTTCTATTCAAAACGACATGTATATTTTAAACTTGAAAAGTTTTTTCTGAAATATACTTAAACATGGGGTACAAAAATGCCACCTATATGTATAGCTCTGTTCAATCTATGATAAAAAGGAATGATAGCAATATCTAAGGAGGCCAGAAGGAGAGGTGATGGATAAATACATTTCGTTTTAATTTTAGATACTTTTAAAACAAGATTTTATGATAAATAAGGCACCTTAACCGTGTTTCTTTTTCATCTACAGCAGGCCTATGTCCCAGGGTCAAAGTGCATGTTCTTATATAGCGTGCTGAAAGTGGTCACAGACTTGAATAGCTCTACAGCTCATCCCCTCCTAATAGTCAGCTTCAGCTTATTATAACAACAGGTAAGTGGTGACAGACTTGTACAGCTCTACAGCTCATCCCTTCCTAATAGTCAGCTTCAGCTTATAATTACAACAGGTAAGTGGTCACAGACTTGTACAGCTCTACAGCTCATCCCCTCCTAATAGTCAGCTTCAGCTTATAATTACAACAGGTAAGTGGTGACAGACTTGTACAGCTCTACAGCTCAACCCCTCTTAATAGTCAGCTTCAGCTTATAATAACAACAGGTAAGTCAATGCTGTACCAAAATAAATCAAAAAAAATATTGAAACATAACAAAATGAAGCATTACTAGGACATTCATAAATGACATGAAGTTAAATTTGTATTTATGGCAGTGAGGAAATGGTCACTTTTTTGTGTTAAGTAAGTTAAAGCTAAGATATTCATACTTTAACCCTTTCACCACTGGAGACCAAAATGGACTCATCCAAATAAATGCATGGAAGAGTTAGCTAAAGTCACATATGGGTGAAAGGGTTAATAGAATAATTATTCTAGGTATAGCAAATTTGAGTGTTTTTCTACTACATAAGTAGTTGAAAGTGAAAATACCTCTTGTTTTCTCTATCAAACTGGTGAGAATTAATTTTCAGAATACAAAAATCTGCTTCATTAAGGAACTCGCTGTTTTACCGTGAACAGACAAGCACTCAAACTCTTATGAGATCTCAAACATTAAGGATCCTTGTCCCACTGCAGCTCTCAGAATACTGTTCATGTTTCTCAAAAAAGCAGAAATGATTCGTAAAAGCTATAAGCCAAAATACATTGTTCAGTGCATTGTTACATTTTTTGGCGGTGGTACATGGAACCTAAGTGTTTCAGGTGAGCCAGCTTGGATGGACTGAGGTGGTACATGGAACCTAAAACAGTGTGTATGTGTTACAGGTGAGCCAGCTTGGATGGACTGAGGTGGTACATGGTCACTCTCCAATAGCAACACCGACCTCACCAGCAAGCAGAGTGGACAGATTTCGAGCCACTTTTGTACCAGAATAAACCAACTTTATTGATAGAGAGACATATAGCTTGCCAAAATGTATAGATTTTCAGCAGTCATTCTGCTGGCATCCGTGATTTTACCCGGAGTGCTGGCTCAGGGTAAGTAAGAGAGCATGTGAGTGTGTCTGAGTAAGAGTAAAGGAGGGGGTATAACACTGTACATTTAGGTACAGCTAAGAGACAGTCTACGGCACCTCAATGAGGCAAAGGTTAATATATCAGCACTCTAACCATATCACATCGCTTAATGTCACTTTTCGGTTATTGTCATGTTTTCTTAATCATTGTTGTGTCGCCTACAACGGATGTCGGAAAGACACATAGGCGCTCTTATTCCGACGGCGACGGCGGCGTCAACAATGTTAAGGTTTTGCGTTTAGCTCTGTTTCTGACAAAGCTACACCAACAAAACCTCGATCATAGATGTAGCATGGGTAGTGGAGCCTACTGCACTAAAAACATTTCATTGATTTCTGCATTTTTCTGGTTAAAACCTCAAATTTCTGGACTTAGAAAAAAACTCAACGTTAAGGTTTTGCGTTTAGCTCTTGCATATTAGGCTCTTTCTGACAAAGTATAAGAGCTAGACCAACCAAACCTAAATCATACATGTATCATGGGTAGTAGAGCCTACTACTCTGAAAACATTTCATGGATTTCTGCACTTTTTTGGAAAAAAACCTGAAATTTCTGGATTTAAAAAAAATCAATGTTATGGTTTTGCGTTTAGGTCCGTTTCCTTATGTACTATGTCAAATGCTTATTATATTGACAAAGCGGGACAGGCGACACATATTACTACGCGTAATTCTTGTTCCTGTTATCTATGTAATTCAATTATTCTATTATCACTTATTTTGATGTCAGTTTCGCTTAAAATCACTTTATTTTTTGGTCACTGTCACAAAAATGATCATTGGTAAATGGAGTAAATCAATTAGTTATGCTAGTGTCACACCTGGACGCGTTATGTAAACAATGTCATGACCGAACGATGTCTTCGACCCGACGGACCTATCAGGTTCACCCGTCGGTATGATAACTAGTTTCAAGTCTGATATGTATATCTGTGTTAGAACTATAAATCACTTATTTATTGAAACGTGTTTGTTTCATCTTTAATTACTGCTCAAGTATCGAGACAAACATTAAGGGACTGCCGTTACGTAGGCCTACAAGTAAAGGATTTCTTTGAACGCGAGGGACTCAATGTTGTTATAAAATAGAATATCATTTAAATAAAATGCTACATCTAAAGAGCGCTGCAAGTAATCAAACCTGAGCAAGTTTTACGTAATTTACAACAAAACACCGAAAAGTGCATGTGAATCTGAATCGCGAGCGGATATGTTTGCATAACACAACTATAAATGTGAAAAATAAAATAAACAATATAACTTTCAAATGCAAAGTTAATTCCATGGAACGGTTAGGTTTTGACTGAATCCCAAAATTCGAGAAGATCTGGGAAAATATAGCACTTTTACACGTGGACCCCATCAATTTGTGGGCAGCTATGTCGTAATCAATACATAGAACGATTCATTCCTGTGCATTGTATATCTTATAAAATGTTTAAATTCGAGCATATCATCGGCTATACATTTCAGAATCACGATGTTCTAAACTGGTGATATTTCTTCAAATCCTTATCGTCTAAAAATAAAGTAAACACAGTTTAGACCCATTTTCGACTGGGGTTTCTTTTCCCGTGTTTCACGACATCTGATTGGTCAATAAAAATCCACCATGACACTAATTCTTGCAATGAAATGACTTATTACAAAAGTTCACAGTGTATCACTTTATAGCTCATTTGTGTTCTCTGCTCTCGTAGAAGCTCTTGTCATGGAGCCACTTAAAAGGAGAAGTTGTTGTAATAGGGGCCTTGTTAAATGCTCCCCAGGGAGTTGAGAAAGATATTGGCTGGTTGCAAAGGCCCTATAACCACGGATAACAATTTGTGAACTGCTTTGAGACGACCTACGAACTAGGTGTGATAAAGCGGTTCATAAGAAACTCGAATCATTATTATTATTATTGAAGACTCTTTAAAGGGGAGAGTTTGTGTTGAAGCCTCTTTAAAAGGGAAAGTTTGTGTTGAAGCCTCTTTAAAGGGGAAAGTTTGTGTTGAAAACCCTTTGAAGGGGAAAGTTTGTGTTGAAGCCCCTTTAAAGAGGAGAGTTTGTGTTGAAACCTCTTTAAAGGGGAAAGTTTGTGTTGAAGCCCCTTTAAAGGGGAGAGTTTGTGTTGAAGCCTCTGTAAAGGGGAGAGTTTCTGTCAAGTCACACACCTTTACAGAGTGATAATTTATCAACATAAAGAAGATTGTTTTGCTAAGAATTTAAGTGATTTATTTATTAAATCTAGTTCCTACTGTGACCATTGCCCAGACGAGCTTTGGTGCTCAAGTGTCCACCACGATCTCCCTTGGCTGTACAGTTTCCTCTGTGTCAACGGTTACCAATATCTTCTGGCAACGTGATATTGGCTCAGGGACACAGACGATCACCATAGATGGGGTGAACTTCTCAGGATCAACTTTATCAAGTCCAACACTAACAATAATTAATGCTGACGTCTCAGACTCAGGATCCTACACCTGCTTTGCTGTCAATGCTGCAGGAACAGGAAGCAGTGTCACAGCCTCTGTCGTCGTTTCGTCATGTAATTAAGTCCCCTAAACAAGCTTTTTAAGTCTTCCAAACAAGTTTTGGGACTTACTGCTTTTGCTTTTGCTGTGTATCTGCTTCTGCTTCTTCTGCTTCGTAAACTGATGACATTTCACAAATGTTAAGATATGCATGACATTTTGTAAACGTGCGTAAACCACTTCTTTTTCTGATAGAATAGCATCTTGTCTTCTCCTGATACTAAAGTAACTTAATGAGTATTAATATGCTTGTGTATATGTGCATAACAGTCTTTTCTCCGAAATGATGGCAGACTTGGGTGCGATGGCTTGAGATATATTGGTTTATAGTATTTATTATTTAAAAAATAAGTATGTGACATTCTTCAAGTGTGAAAAACCAAAGTAGACTTTTTCAACAAAATTATCACGATAAACTTGTTTGTTTGGTCAAAATAAGACATCATTTGAATTTGCTGAAATTAGGTATCTTGGTATATCATTACACTGTAAACTCTAAAACTTCCATTTTATTGTTAAATAAGATGGCTACCATTGACTGACCTGTGGTTGGTTGAAATTCTGATATTGTAATGTTTTGCTCAATCTTGGTATTAACACTTCAAACTCTATTATAACATCGATTTAGTCATTCAACAAGATGGCTACCATTGACCATGTGGTTGGTCGAAATTCAGATGTTCGTTTTAGCTCCTATGTTTTATTTTGGTATATTATGGCACATCAAACTCTGAACAAGACTTCCATTAGGTCACTGAACGATATATCCGCCATGGACCACCTTCTGATCGGTCAAAGTTTGGATATTGTACAATCTTGCTCACACACTTTGATATGTAGGTGTAACTTGACATAGTGAGCTCTTTCTGATACATCATTTGTGGTGATTTGGGCAAATTAAAACTTGTTATGTCCCGTATTCGAATGAATGGAGACAAATTGTATCATCAGTATTCAATGCATATAAATGTTCTCATTGTGATCTTGACAAGGTCAAAAGTCAGATAAGTGTAAAATTTCAAGCAAAGCCTTATTTGATCATAACTTTTAAACTGCTAATGATATTTTGATTAAACTTGAAGTGTTCCTGCATCACCCATAGAGGGATCGGAGAGCACTGTAACTAGCTAGTGTTAGAGGTCAAATCAAGGTACAACTCCAAGCAAGTTCTTTTGCAGACCATAATTTTTAACTGTTTATAATAAATTTAATGAAACCTTGCTCACATAAACAAATATCTTCCAGTAGTTACTCTTTTCTTATATTATTCCTCTATATATAGTCGATGCTTAAGTAGTAGATTTCTTTAGCAGACTTCTTTTTTGTGTTTATAATGTATATATCATACGCAGGAATATGTTTGATCTTTATTTTCAAAAGATTTGTTAAACGCACACTACATCACCCACGCCTTAAAAGTATTGGTCGTCCTGACCAATATAAAAAAGGAGTACTCAAAAACATTTACAGATTTAATAGTCATCAGTACATATACAATGTACTGTTTGTACTCATTACATTATTACCAAGATCCCAAACTTCTTCACTGTTCAAGTCACCGTCCTTCAATTCTGATTAGTCAAGTCGCCATCTTTTACTTCTGATTAGTCAAGTCAATTCTGATACGCTTAGATATTTAAAGCTAGATTTGTTTTTTGTTGCTAACAGCTTTTGTGCAATAAATATATGATTAGTATACCTCCCAAAGGGAAGTTAGGGGGTTATACTGCAATCAGATTCTCTCTCCGTCCGTAGAAAAGTTTATCCGTACAACTCCTTCTAAAGTAATGAACCAATTTCAACGAAACTTTCCTGATATGATAACTTCCACCCCTGAAGTTTTGCTTTCAGATATTATTTTCCATTCTGACCCTTTCTAACGAAGTAATGACCCTTTGTTGAACAAATCCTGAACATTTTTGTCCGGACATCTCTTTCCAAAGTTATGGATCCATTTCAACGTAAGTTTCCGAATATGATAACTATCAACTGAACTTGAGCATCCAGGTATTATTTTTTTCATTTTGACCCTTTTTTACAGAGTTGTTGCCCTTAGTTGAAAAAGGCTTGCCCAAACAACTTATCCAAAACCACTGGGCCAATTTCAATTAATGTTTTCAGATATGATAACTACCACCTGCTGTTATGCATCCAGGTATTATTTATTCAATCTGACCCTTTTTTACGGAGTAATGGCCCTTTGTTGAAAAATATATGTCCAGACAACTCTTCCAAAACTATGGGTCCAATTTCAACGTAAGTTTTCAGATATGATAACTACCTCCTGATGTTGTGCATCAAGGTATTTTGTCCAACCCTTTTTTATGGAGTTATGGCCCTTTGTTGAAAAATCCTTGTCCTTACAACTTCTCCAAATCTACTGGACCAATTTCAAAGAAAGTTTACATATATGGTATCTGCCTCTAACGTTGTGTATCCAAGTAGTACTTTTCCATTCCGACCAGTTTAAAAGGAGTTATGGTCTCCTAAACTTCTTGGCCGATTTCAATGAAAGTTTACAGGTAATTTCCGCTATTTTAGTGACCTTATCTACTTGAATATGTGTACAGCTCAGCGAATAAAGAAATCATTACTGGTGGGAGACTATTGATTGCCTTGCGATGCTTACCTTAGTTACTCTTTCGCTTACAGTTCTGGTTTAAATACGAGCGGGAGGTAGTAGTTAGCCTTTGGCTTATAGTTCTGGTTTAAATAGGAGCGGGAGGTAGTAGTTAGCCTTTAGCTTATAGTTCTAGTTTACATTTAGCTAATCTTTACAATATTAGATAGAATGTATTTTGCATTCATTTCTTTGGCTATCATTGTATTGTTATGCCTATTATGCCTTTTAACCTATTTGCTTGTAGTTTGGTGTATTCTTTAACGTAAATGTCAAATGTTATGGTGATGTTTGGCCCTGAATGACTTACATTGTCCATGGGCGTAAAACATTGAAAAAACAAAACAATCCAATGGTAGAATTTTTATCACTAAGTGACTATTGGCACCGTATAATAATAGTTTATATTGTAAATAAAGATATTAATTGGACTCCTTAATACAAGATGGCTACCAAAGTTTCTGATTGGCTGAATCTTTCAAACTATAGTTTCTGCTCGATTGGTCTGATTATGTGCATACTTTGTAGAAAATGGTTGTTGACAGATCACAGATGTATGTAGTGTCTTATTATTAATTATATACTGAAATTCAAGATGATTTTAAGAGACAAATTCTATTTTGCAATTGTTTTTGGGGTCAGCCTCTATGAATTATGATTGTACTACCATGTTAGTGATATACTGCCCTGTTAAATTTCAGCTGTGCCTTCTGTGACAGTCGGCCAAACTGCCTATAGTACTACAACTGGCAACTCCATCACATTGCAGTGCACGGTGTCATCATCAGTAGCAATAAGTAATGTGTTCTGGCAGAGACTTGTCAACGGAGTGACCTCCACTCTGACCATTGACAACATCAATTACTCCGGATCATCGGTCAGCTCTCCATCCTTAACTGTCATTAATGCTGACTCTAATGACTCTGGATTATACACCTGCTTTGCTACCAGCTCTAGTGGAACTGGACAGAGCTCTCAAACTCAACTGACAGTATCTGGAGGTAAGTGTCACAACTGAGCCTCTCTGAGTCATGCTGAATTTTTGTTGACGGGAGTAGGTGGAGGCTCACGTGTGGTCAATCTTGTTGGAGGTTTATTTACAGTCAAATATGATGTATCCTTAGGTTTGTACCCAGCTGATCAAAATGTGTGTTGAGTGATAGACTTTATTGAGGACAGCAGGAGTTCCAAGTGTCAGAGTGATGGACCATGATGGGCCATTAAGTTGTTTATTTCTGACTCGGCTAAGGTTTCCCTTTCAGTCAATCAGTAGACCCATGCAGTTGCTGCGGTAACCTACCGTCCAGGAGACGATTCTTATCATTTGAGGTCCCCTTTGGTTACATTATAGCCCAAACAAGGACCTGG
The DNA here is from genome assembly GCF_002113885.1 of Mizuhopecten yessoensis. Classification (NCBI taxonomy): domain Eukaryota; kingdom Metazoa; phylum Mollusca; class Bivalvia; order Pectinida; family Pectinidae; genus Mizuhopecten; species Mizuhopecten yessoensis. Next base: position 4,421 of record NW_018403641.1, on the reverse strand, counting down.
ATATTGTGAACACAGCCTCCTTGCTTGTTACTTGTTGCTTGATTAGAGTTTGTCACAGTTTGTAGAGCATTGGACTAGGTATCTGTAGCCCTGGGTATAATTCCTGGTGGATCACAAACAATAAAGGAGAAAAACAACTTGCTTATTAAATTATTAAAACTGGGGAAAACTCTAATGGCTTAAGGCAGTAGATTGTTTCTCTTTTTTTCTAATGGCTTCAGGCAGTAGTTTATTTCTCTTGTTTCTAATGGCTTGAGGTAGCATATTGTTTCACATTTTTAATTCAACTTTCAGCTGTTCCATCGGTAACCATTTCACAACTTGCGTACAGTACTAACACAGGAAACAGTATAACCCTGGGATGTACCGTGTCTGCCAACCCCGCCCATACCAACGTGTTCTGGCAGCGTAATATTGGTTCTGGCACACAGACCATCACCATTGATGGTGTCAACTACTCCGGCTCTACGGTCAATTCTCCGTCCCTGACCGTTCTCAACGCTAACACAGCTGACAGTGGTACCTACACCTGTTTCGCCACCAACTCTGTAGGAACTGGACAAAGTAGTGCTACCACACTGACAGTCTCAGGAAGTAAGTTATAAATTCTGTAATTGTTCAGAGCATATTACACATACTTATTGTTATTGTATGTTACTTTTTAGTATAACAATGCTATCCTACAGAGTCCAGTGAAGACTGCAGCCTATTGTATATCCCACCAGGTTTACAGGGCTATATCAAGACTCCTCTACACAGTTCAGTAAAGACTGCAGCCTATTGTATATCCTACCAGGTTTACAGGGCTATAACATGACTCCTCTACACAGGTCAGTAAAGACTGCAGCCTATTGCATATCCGACCAGGTTTACAGGGCTAAAACATGACTCCTCTACACAGTTCTATAAAGACTGCAGCCTATTGTTTATCCGACCAGGTTTACAGGGCTATAACATGACTCCTCTACAAAGGTCAGTAAAGCCTGCAGCCTATTGTATATCCGACCAGGTTTACAGGGCTATAACATGACTCCTCTACAAAGGTCAGTAAAGCCTGCAGCCTATTGTATATCCGACCAGGTTTACAGGGCTATAACATGACTCCTCTACACAGGTCAGTAAAGACTGCAGCCTTTTGTATATCGGACCAGGTTTACAGGGCTAAAACATGACTCCTCTACACAGTTCTATAAAGACTGCAGCCTATTGTATATCCCACCAGGTTTACAGGGCTATACCATGACTCCTTTTCACAGTTCAGTAAATACTGCAGCCTATTGAAATATCCCACCAGGTTTACAGGACTATAACATGACTCATCTACAAAGTTCGGTAAAGACTGCAGCCTATTGTATATACCACCAGGTACACAGAGCTATAATATGACTCCTCAACACAGGTCAGTAAAGACTGCAGCCTATTGTATATCCCACCAGGTTTACAGAGCTATAACATGACTCCTCTACACTCGTCAGTGAAGACTGCAGCCTATTGTATATACCACCAGGTACACAGAGCTATAACATGACTCCTCTACACAGGTCAGTAAAGACTGCAGCATATTGTATATC
>NW_018403641.1:1691-1767 GCF_002113885.1 Mizuhopecten yessoensis | reverse complement strand
ACTCCTCTACACAGTTCAGTAAAGACTGTAGCCTATTGTATATCCGACCAGGTTTACAGGGCTATAACATGATTCC
>NW_018403641.1:0-105 GCF_002113885.1 Mizuhopecten yessoensis | reverse complement strand
GGTTTACAGGGCTATACCATGACTCCTCTTCACAGTTCAGTAAATTCTGCAGCCTATTGTATATCCCACCAGGTTTACAGGACTATAACATGACTCATCTACAAA
>NW_018403640.1:2753-3527 GCF_002113885.1 Mizuhopecten yessoensis | reverse complement strand
ATGAGTCACCGCTGCCTTAGTCAAATCTCAAGTCCAGTTACCTGATAAACAATTAATTTCATCTGCCCGAGACCTGCTGCTTGAGTCACATCTCACGACCTGCTGCTTGAGTCACATCTCACGACCAACTGCCCGAATCACATCTCACGACCTGCTGCTTGAGTCACATCTCACGACCAAATGCCTGAATCATATCTCACGACCAAATGCCTGAATCATATCTCACGACCTTCTGTATGAGTCACATGTCACATGAATACATGTACCTACCTAGTCATATTATGATGATCAATCACATCAATCGAACACCTTCCTTCTTGAGTCACATCCCCTGAACAGCTCACCCGAGTCGCATCTCCGAATCCAGACCAACCTTACAGCATAACATATTGATCCCATCTTCCAAAGTTACAATTCTTTCCATTTTCACATATTCACTGATTCTATGTTTCACCACAACTCGCACGGACGAGCCACCTTGTTGACTGTAGTGAGTACATGTTGAACTTCATATACATAAAGATATTAATTTTAAACTGGGAAAAGGAAAAAGGGTGTTAATTAAGGTTTAATCAATTACGGTAAGGCAAAGGTAATAGGAGGACATACATTTGTGTTTTTATAGTAAAAATGGGTGATGGGTTGGGGATGAAGCTGGTAAAAATGAACAAAATTCTACACACCTTGTGGGCTCGCGTTCATTTAATAATCATGTAATTCTCAAGCTACATTGGTGAAAACGACAAGTGTTAGTAAACACTCTGCTTCCTAAAA
>NW_018403640.1:0-105 GCF_002113885.1 Mizuhopecten yessoensis | reverse complement strand
ATATCTACTAAACTCTCGTTGCTGCATCATAGGGGCCACACACCCCTAACCAATGTCTTCATGAGTCACCGCTGCCTTAGTCAAATCTCAAGTCCAGTTACCTGA
>NW_018403639.1:63501-76671 GCF_002113885.1 Mizuhopecten yessoensis | reverse complement strand
CACCAAGATATACATGTACAGTAACATCGCTCTAACATAGACAAGTTTTCAGGGTGTTAGAAGTAAACATGATTTTTCTCTATAAAAGATGTTTAATTTCAGATGAAAATAATGTCACAATGTTAGTACAGGATATGTTAAATGTTCAATAAATTTATTTATTTTTTTCATTTTCCTTATTATTTGTTTTCATTATTATCATATTATCAGTATGTGACCACCAAGTTTTAGCTGTGTTGCTCAATTTGGTTTTGTTAAAAAAATAAAATTGAAAAGTTTGTGAAAGTTTTTATGGGATCAAGAAAACAATTAAAATCCTTTACTTTATTCATTACAGATCACATCGTTTTTTCCGTGCTTTTTACATCCCTTTTATCTCAAGTAAATACTGTTACTATGCCAACTACAATATCTTAAAGACAACACGGACGACAAGACGAGGATCCAAACAGAAGACGGACAATTTCTAATGTTCATCCTAATAGCATATGTGAATTTGTTCCTGCTGCCAAAAGATCGATGGGTTTTACAAAATCCATGTCGTCCTAATTTGTACATGCTGTTTTAGAATTATCTCATCCAAGATTATCAATTGTTCTTTTTTTTAAATCATACTATATCAGGTTAATCCTGGAAGCCCGCAAGGCCTCTTGTATGCTATTATATCAGGTGAATGCTAGGTAAATGACACAGGCACATAAGGCCTCTTGTATCACGTTATATCAGGTGTATGCTGCAGGTCAATTGGACCTATTGTGTCATGTTATATCAGGTGAATGTTACAGGTCAATTGGGCCTCTTGTGTCATGTTATATCGGTTGAAAGCTGCAGGCCCATTTGGCTTCTTGTTTCAATGTAAATTCAATAATATAACTTGTTTTGTGGCCGTAATAACTGATGATAATGTATATGAAGGATATTCCAAACTAAATTAGCTTAACATCCCTTTGCTCATACTCAAGGAGTAGGGTTTAAAGATTTACCAATATTTCCCCTCTGGGCCCCGCCTTTTGCCCCCAAAGGGCTAGCACCTCGGCTATGTAAACCAGCATTGAATCACCCATGGCAAAAGATGCTCCAACACCAAATCATATTAAAATCCCTTTGTCCCTACTGAAGGAGTAGGATTTTAAAGTTTAACTTTTATTTCTTTTTTGGTCTCCAGGCCTCTGCCCCCCGTGTTGCCAAACCCTCTCTTAGTACAATGTTGAGTCCCCTTTGTCAAACGATCCTGTACTCAAGGAGTAAGATTTTAATGATTTATTTATATTTCTCTTTTGGGCTCCGCCCTTCTTTTCAAAGGGGGCAACAGCCTTCATTTATATAATAAACAATGAGTCCCAAATGCCCAATAGTATTCCATACCAAAGTTGGTCAAAATCCACACAGCTGTTATCGACAAGTTGTCTCAACAGTTTGACGTCGGACACCACATACCACAGCATGAGCTCACATGTATAATGGTAGTCAGACTGTGTGATCGCCAATGTGATGCATAAATAGATAGATAAGTAAATATACAACATTTGATATAGCGCCCTTTCTAGCTAGAATAAGCTTACACTCTAAAGGACTCAACTGTATATATTTATATATAATTAGTACAATCTGAATCAGTACAATTAACTTATATATAATGTAATACATTCATCAATACAAGTTTGAGGAATCATTATAACTGGTCCTATGCCACCTTGCAAATATTTCCATATGTGTGTATGCCTGCATGTGTGCTGGAGATGTACATGCAGAGTTACAGCTAATAGATTAAATTATTATGTAGATTGATATTCTAGTACATGTATTGGCATGTCCTACACCAAGTATGTCTTACACCAGACCTCAAAAATTGTCCAGAAAGCAGTAGATATAAATTTTAGAAGTTAGCTTGTTCAGTCTTTTTATTCAAATCACACTGAATTCAAACCATCCGTCGTCCGTCCTTAAACAATTCTTGTTATCAGTATTTCTCAAGAAGCACCAGAGGGTTCTTTCTCAAATTTTATATGTATGTTTCCCTTGGTCCGTAGCTATGCAGGGCAACATTTGAGATTGATCATATAAACAACATGGCCTACAGGCAGCCATCTTTGATTTTGATATTGAAAGTTTGTTATCGCTATTTTTCGGGAAGTAGAAGTACGGGAAGGATCTTTCTCAAATTTTATATGAAGGCTTCCGTTGTTGTGCAGTGCACAGTGCCTGAAATGGATGGTCGTCTCCTCGCCAATTGCGGTTCAAGTCTTAGCGACCAAAAGTTGTCAAAAATAAGGTAGTCACTGGCACAACAAAAATAGTTTGGATGACTGTCCTTTCCACATTAACGGGAGGGGGGGGGGGGGCAGTACATTTTTCCGTTGTCATTACTTCGATTTGAATCGAACTGTGTGTGATTTAGAAAATGTGATGATTTTTCTTTTCAGATTTTCTATATATATAGTGCCAGGGTGTCTTCTTTGAGGTGCAAGTTTTGTGTATTTCTTTTTGGGAAGCCTGAATGGAGTGGATCATGTCAGGTTTTAACTAGGGTTGAAGAATCAAAAATATAATGTTTTATTCTGTTTTACATATTCCAAACATTATCATGTTATATGTAATTTAAATGTGCTGAAGCATTGTGTTAAATGCTGTGGAAATATTTCTTCCCAAAATTATTTGGCCCACCAATGCAATATGTTTAATTTGGGGCAGTGCTTCAAACTTTTTACTCGCCCCAAACAAAATTTGGGGGCCAGCCAATGCAGATTCCCCACTATCCTTTATTGTTCATGTTTACTTTGAATCTGATCAGTTAAACAAAATGGCCTACCGACAGCTATCTTCGATTTTTGACATTGAAGGTTTGTTAGTACTATTTCTCAGGAATAACTTCAGGGATCTTTCTCAAATTTGATATGTAGATTCCCCTTGATCCCTCGTTGTGCATGTTATATTTTGAGACTGATCATAAAAAAGTAATGGCTAAAAGAAGAACTAAACAGATCTTTTTCATATTGCAATGATCGATTCTATTTCTTTCCCATTAAGTACTGTACTAGTAAATATGTGAAATGACATACTCACTTTGAAGGTTGGCTTTCATACACATCAGTACTAAGTTTAGATCAAAAGTTACCTCAAGGTGCATTTACTGTTAACATGACTCGATCAAACAGATTAGAGGAAAGAAGAGAAAAGATCGAACTGACAAAGAACTAATGAAGATGGTACAATAGTGGGCGCCAAGATCCCTCTGGGATCTCTTGTTTATTTACAAGTATCACTATTTTTCTGGGATCTCTTGTTTATTTACAAGTATCGCTGTTTTTTTGTACAGGACTATGAAAATAAAGATATCAGTAGAACAATTTTTCCTGTCTTTCTTTTGTTTTGTTTGATACAGAATTGATTACAAGGCATCATATTCATTACAAGGCATCATAAATGATAAAAATCTTGGCCTTGTCTGTGGTAACAGATTCTTGTACCAGGTTTGATCCCACACTGACAACTTCCTCCTCTGATAATTAACATTATTATGTCATTAGATTGATTGTTTCCATTGTTAAAGGTATCGGTCTAATACACATACCACAAGTGACACCTGTAATCACTCACATGGAAAAATTGCATAAATAAAAAATGAATTTATATTTGAATAATACCTGTTTTCCTATTTCTAAATTGTGTTAAAATGATGACATTCTCAAATTTATTTAAGAAATACTAACAAATTTTGCACATATATCTGGATGTGTGATAAACCTTTTAATTTGGTGAAATGTAAAGGCAATAGAAATGGAGTGTAATGAAGCTAAGACAACTCAAAGTCTTAACTGTCATCTATACCAATTCTAATAAACAGACGTCTAAGGAAGCCAAGTCTTATAAAAGTCTCAACAGACGTCTAAGGTAGCCAAGTCTTATAAAAGTCTCAACAGATGTCTAAGGTAGCCAAGTTTTATAAACGTCTCAACAGACGTCTAAGGTAGCCAAGTCTTATAAAAGTCTCAACAGACATCTAAGGTAGCCAAATCTCATAAAAGTCTCAACAGACGTCTAAGGTAGCCAAATCTCATAAAAGTCTCAGCAGACGTCTAAGGTAGCCAAGTCTTATAAAAGTCTCAACAGACATCTAAGGTAGCCAAGTCTCATAAAAGTCTCAACAGACATCTAAGGTAGCCAAGTCTTATAAAAGTCTCAACAGACGTCTAAGGTAGCCAAGTCTTATAAAAGTCTCAACAGACGTCTAAGGTAGCCAAGTCTTATAAAAGTCTCAACAGACGTCTAAGGTAGCCAAGTCTTATAAAAGTCTCAACAGACGTCTAAGGTAGCCAAGTCTTATAAAAGTCTCAACAGACGTCTAAGGTAGCCAAGTCTTATAAAAGTCTCAACAGACGTCTAAGGTAGCCAAGTCTTATAAAAGTCTCAACAGACGTCTAAGGTAGCCAAGTCTTATAAAAGTCTCAACAGACGTCTAAGGTAGCCAAGTCTTATAAAAGTCTCAACAGACGTCTAAGGTAGCCAAGTCTTATAAAAGTCTCAACAGACGTCTAAGGTAGCCAAGTCTTATAAAAGTCTCAACAGACGTCTAAGGTAGCCAAGTCTTATAAAAGTCTCAACAGACGTCTAAGGTAGCCAAGTCTTATAAAAGTCTCAACAGACGTCTAAGGTAGCCAAGTCTTATAAAAGTCTCAACAGACATCTAAGGTAGCCAAGTCTTATAAAAGTCTCAACAGACGTCTAAGGTAGCCAAGTCTTATAAAAGTCTCAACAGACGTCTAAGGTAGCCAAGTCTTATAAAAGTCTCAACAGACATCTAAGGTAGCCAAGTCTTATAAAAGTCTCAACAGACGTCTAAGGTAGCCAAGTCTTATAAAAGTCTCAACAGACGTCTAAGGTAGCCAAGTCTTATAAAAGTCTCAACAGACATCTAAGGTAGCCAAGTCTTATAAAAGTCTCAACAGACGTCTAAGGTAGCCAAGTCTTATAAAAGTCTCAACAGACGTCTAAGGTAGCCAAGTCTTATAAAAGTCTCAACAGACATCTAAGGTAGCCAAGTCTTATAAAAGTCTCAACAGACGTCTAAGGTAGCCAAGTCTTATAAAAGTCTCAACAGACGTCTAAGGTAGCCAAGTCTTATAAAAGTCTCAACAGACGTCTAAGGTAGCCAAGTCTTATAAAAGTCTCAACAGACGTCTAAGGTAGCCAAGTCTTATAAAAGTCTCAACAGACGTCTAAGGTAGCCAAGTCTTATAAAAGTCTCAACAGACGTCTAAGGTAGCCAAGTCTTATAAAAGTCTCAACAGACGTCTAAGGTAGCCAAGTCTTATAAAAGTCTCAACAGACGTCTAAGGTAGCCAAGTCTTATAAAAGTCTCAACAGACGTCTAAGGTAGCCAAGTCTTATAAAAGTCTCAACAGACGTCTAAGGTAGCCAAGTCTTATAAAAGTCTCAACAGACGTCTAAGGTAGCCAAGTCTTATAAAAGTCTCAACAAACATCTAAGGTAGCCAAGTCTTATAAAAGTCTCAACAGACATCTAAGGTAGCCAAGTCTTATAAAAGTCTCAACAGACGTCTAAGGTAGCCAAGTCTTATAAAAGTCTCAACAGACGTCTAAGGTAGCCAAGTCTTATAAAAGTCTCAACAGACGTCTAAGGTAGCCAAGTCTTATAAAAGTCTCAACAGACGTCTAAGGTAGCCAAGTCTTATAAAAGTCTCAACAGACGTCTAAGGTAGCCAAGTCTTATAAAAGTCTCAACAGACGTCTAAGGTAGCCAAGTCTTATAAAAGTCTCAACAGACGTCTAAGGTAGCCAAGTCTTATAAAAGTCTCAACAGACGTCTAAGGTAGCCAAGTCTTATAAAAGTCTCAACAGACGTCTAAGGTAGCCAAGTCTTATAAAAGTCTCAACAGACGTCTAAGGTAGCCAAGTCTTATAAAAGTCTCAACAGACGTCTAAGGTAGCCAAGTCTTATAAAAGTCTCAACAGACGTCTAAGGTAGCCAAGTCTTATAAAAGTCTCAACAGACGTCTAAGGTAGCCAAGTCTTATAAAAGTCTCAACAGACGTCTAAGGTAGCCAAGTCTTATAAAAGTCTCAACAGACGTCTAAGGTAGCCAAGTCTTATAAAAGTCTCAACAGACGTCTAAGGTAGCCAAGTCTTATAAAAGTCTCAACAGACGTCTAAGGTAGCCAAGTCTTATAAAAGTCTCAACAGACGTCTAAGGTAGCCAAGTCTTATAAAAGTCTCAACAGACGTCTAAGGTAGCCAAGTCTTATAAAAGTCTCAACAGACGTCTAAGGTAGCCAAGTCTTATAAAAGTCTCAACAGACGTCTAAGGTAGCCAAGTCTTATAAAAGTCTCAACAGACGTCTAAGGTAGCCAAGTCTTATAAAAGTCTCAACAGACGTCTAAGGTAGCCAAGTCTTATAAAAGTCTCAACAGACATCTAAGGTAGCCAAGTCTTATAAAAGTCTCAACAGACGTCTAAGGTAGCCAAGTCTTATAAACCTCTCAACAGACGTCTAAGGTAGCCAAGTCTTATAAAAGTCTCAACAAACATCTAAGGTAGCCAAGTCTTATAAACGTCTCAACAGATGTCTAAGGTAGCCAAGTCTTATAAAAGTCTCAACAGACGTCTCAGGTAGCCAAGTCTTATAAAAGTCTCAACAGACGTCTAAGGTAGCCAAGTCTTATAAAAGTATCAACAAACATATAATGAAGCAAAGCTTATAAAAGTTTCGACAAACATTTGATGAAGCAATTCAATGAAATTATTGACAGATATCTAATGAAGCGAAGACTACTTAACATCTTCAGTTATCTAATGGAGCTAAGATAAGTTAAAAGTTTTAACAGTCATGTTATCTTTAAATGGAAGTCATACATGAATATTTACTATTTTATGGCATTGCAACTATATCACCCTACCAAATTCAGTTGGCATTCATATCGGCTATTAGAAACTAGGTAAAGGTCATTTTAATGAAGAAACTTTATAGCACTCCATCCCAGGTACCTACTGGCCAAATACCATGAGCCTCGGTCCTCCAGTTCTTCAGAAGAAGTTGTTCTGATGGATGGACCGACGGACGGACAATGGACAATAGCTAACTATACAAGGAGCTTCGTTAAAAGTTACATATATAATGAGGAAACATAATTAGCTCTTGTGAGCTATAATTGTATTATTGTATCTTGCATGTCATATCTTGTGCCATTTGGTAAAAAATCTGATCCCATGCAGGCCTTATCAGATTAAAGTACATTGAACTACACAAAGGTGTCAGAACAGCATGTCTGTATGAACTGCTCAAGGTCGGGTAAGATGTCTGCCACTAGAACACGCTTTTTCTTCTTATCATGGAGACATTTCTGGGCAATGACAAACACAGCGATGGCTACGTTAACATTCCAGTCCCCAGCAGATTTGTCTAGAAGATCTTTAATGCTCTCATTATCATCACAAGTCTCCTGAACATAACTCCAAAGATCGGCTTCCTCCCGACGCGGGTCATTGGGTGATAGCCCAGTCAGGACCTCCAGTAAGACCACTCCAAAGGCAAAGGAGTCCAACTTGGCAGAAACATCAAACCTGATCGCCTCAGGCGCCATATAGGCAGAGGTACCAATCACCTGCATGGTTTCCATAGCTGTTGTGCTGCTTCCCGATGGCCCTGTCCTCACTGTAGCAAAATCCCCCACCTTTGGGACAAAGTTTTCATCCAGCAACACGTTGGCACTTTTAATGTCACGATGCACCTCACCTTGGCTGTTCAAAAACACAATCCCACGTGCCGTCCCCGTGACAATCTCAAGTCTACGTTTCCATGGTAACGGTTCTGTTTTTCTAAAGCAGCAGAGACGTTCCTCCAGCGACCCATTTGGCATATAGTCGTACACCAAACACTTCTTAGAACCATCAACAGAGTACCCCAGCAATGACACAATATTTTCATGTCGGAATTTAGACAATTTTTCTAATTCTGTTTGGAATTGTTTCTCCATTAACGGATCGCCGGGATGTCGCAACTGTTTTACAGCAGCTTTGCAACCATGAGGTGATTCAGCAATAAATACCACACCAAAACCACCACACCCAATCATATTACCTCCCCTTGACACGTCTAACTCGGCAAAGTTCCTGGTAAAGTTTTGGAGCATGGTATAACTTATTTCACGGGAAGAGGTGCAGAAACACTGACGTGGGGTCTCCTCTGTGCAAACTTGGGAGGCCTGTTGTAGTGAAGCATCATTTTTACCCACTTGAGAGGGATGTAGTCCCTGGGAGTCATTTTTACCCACTAGGGAAGGAGATCCTATGGAAGAATGTTTTGATTCCTCTCGGGTTGGGAATTGGCAAGCAGGCTGACATGACAATTGGTCTCCCATGTTAGACAAGCTTTTACCAACAACGTAATTAGCAGCTTCGCAGTCAGCGGAAGGCTTGCTAGTGAATGCACAAGATGTCGCCATCTCCGAACCACTGCTAGACATACTCTCTGATGCAAAGTCTGAATCATTCAATTTTGGTTTGTTGTACAGTGTCATTTTGGGATCGTCATTGATGTCTTGTGTGACTTTCATGCTGGATAGATTAGCACCGAGAGACGACACAGTGGAGTCAGGGTTGTTTCCATTGTACCACTCCTCCACATTTGCTATTTTTTTCTGGTCCATTTGATCCAGGAGGTAATCTGCGACTATGTACATCTTGGCTTTCTGGAATACCTACAACAATAATTACACAAGAACAATTAAATGTGTCATTATTGAGCAACATCACAGAGACATTCCAGCTTACTCCATTTATCTGACAATAAGTCCATGCCTGGTAATAAGCCCATTCATTTCTCTTGTACTTCAGTAGGAATACCAACAAATGACATTCATAATCCATCATAAGCCCAGTCCTCGTTCTTTGAATTAGATGTCATTTGTTGACCCCTGGGCTTATTGCAGGATAAATACATAATCCATGCACATGCAGCTTCTATTCAAATGTGTCTTTATTCTTTTCTTATATTAATTTCATCATGAAATCTGTGATTTCTCCAATGCTTACTCACAATGACTCTGAGGTCAAATATAATCTGTGATTTCTCCAATGGTTACTCGAAGTGACTCTGAGGTCAAATATAATCAAGAACTTCACATGATACTTTCACCTTTTCGCCCTCTGCAATGAGGGCAAGTTTATCATGACAGTGAATATTAGTACATGTACACAACGTTAATTCATACTGAATTACATATGAATGGTGAATTGACACGATGAGAACATGGGTGAATATTTGCCAAAGTTTCCCAGTGTACAGTACATTGTATAGCGGGAAACTTTGTCCAGTCACCAATTCATCTCCAGTAAAATCCATGTTGGCCCAGTGTGTTTATCCTTCACATGTAATTACTAATAAAATTTACTATGTACTAGTATTTGCTGTAATGGAAGATTGAGTTATAGAAATTGAACCCAGGACCCTCAAACCTTCTAAACAGAGGATCTAACAAGCTGGGCTACGTGCTTGTCAGCAATCAACTCAATCCCATCCACGACATTCCTCTCTTTTTTTTCTAAGTCTTGCCCACCCGAAAACAACAGTATTTACACCTAAAGTTCAGCTTTCCCCTTGACAAGCATAAAATACTTCAAGCAAGGGTTTGTCACAGGCACCACTGTAACGGGAGTGGAAAAATGCACGCCAGATCAGGGTTTGACCCACACCGAGACCTCTGACCTCTATAGATGTCTGCTAGCTGTCACCAATTCATCTACCTGGTTGCTGGCTCAGCTGATTTTTTTAAGCTATACAGGTTTTTCTCAGATGTCTACATGTATAACTTCAACAAATACTAAACCCCCATCACTCTTCAAATTTCTTGGAGCCGCCCCTCAGGTGTATGGTCATACCGATATCATACGGTGAGACCCACCATAACACATAACGTACAGGAACTGATAGAGATGAGGCTTTCAGGGGGCAACGGCACAACACGTTGCCAATGACAGACACAAATGGAGACGCATTGTTGATGCCTTATGGGACAAGGAGGATTAAGTAAGTCACCCTCCAAGAGTCCGGAGCAGTACCAAATTTATCATACCCTACTATATAGTAATGCAGGCTTAAGTCTTTTCATACTTAAAGTCAGAAGCAGATCGACGCTGTGGAGTAACGTCAGTGAAGGCAAATTGGTCACATTAGTAAGGGTTTCTGTTAATAATTCTACAAAATAGGCATGTATCAAAATGCTGACGAGCACCAAAACAGAAGAAGATTCGACTGAAATGCATATAAATAAACATTGTTGTAAACACGCCTGAATGACGTCACGCAGCAATATTTGTGACATCATCAGGCCTTCCGTGGTTTTGCTCAAAGTGTAACGTTCCGGGGTCCGTACCCTAGTCACTTCTAAGGATCCCTGTGCTGTAAGCTTAATTATAACTATACTACAGTTGCAAATATATACAAATATGTGTTACTACCTTGTAACCAGCATACCTATTACCTAATGCTTAATACATGATATGAACAGAATAATTACTGCACGACTATAGAACTATTACCAAAGCTATCTGCTCTGTATCAATATAACACACTACACACACTACCGTACAATCCAGGCAGTACACAACTCGACTACCTAGTCGCGGCTAGCCCTAGTCACTATAGTTGCCCTATAGTCAGCTACCTAGCTATATGACCTAGTCGCGCCGATCACGACAGCCTCATACTAGTATACAACTACAGCACTCTCTAATGACCACGACTATCCCTAGTCACGACTAGCTCTAACGACTATTACTTGTCACGACTAGCCTGGTCACGACTAGCACCAACGACTATACCTAGTCAGGACTAGCCTGGTCGCGACTAGCACTGCACAGCCTATGCCCGTGACACCTTCTGTCTAACAGTATCTCGCTACAGCACTCAATCGTTTATTTAATATATCTTCCAGGCAGTGTGTGGATCAAGGCAAGACTTATTCAGTCACTTCTATCTTTCCAACACAAAGCCGGTCTCACATATATTAGGTACTTACGATCTGTCACTGCTGTGAACACGCCAAGATCGAAACAGAACTGGGCCGATTGTCGCTGGATTCTGCCTATTTATACCCTCTTGCTATCCTAGCGACACCTAGCGGTGAGTGAGGTATAATCACCTGTACGTTTTGATTGTACCTCGAAAACTATCTGTCTTCTAAGCGTTCGAATTACGGAGACATAACACAAATGATTAACGCCAACAGATCAACGTATCTAACCTGAATAATATGCTAAATCAGCGAAGGTAGGATTACGATATGTACATTCATCACATTACCCACGCCTCCGAGAACAACGCGTCCTCGCGTTATAAAAATAAAACAACTCTGATACTGAACTCTCCAAGATGTAATGACATCAATCAAAAATATACACTATGATTCGAAACATAACTTTGTCATTGTCCCTGAACGAACGATCCAAGTCCTATTCTTTCATTATTCTCTCTTGCCTACTGGCTCCTCGAACAACAAGGACACAAATTGAGAACTTCATCGAACTCGACAATCTCAATGGACTTTTCGCCCTCGGGGTATCTCGTCGTTTTGGTGACGGTACTCCTCGACTGCACAGGAAGGGTTTGTACGGCCACTGTCTTCATCAACGGTGCCTGCCTTACCCTGGAGGTACTGGCAACCGTAACCGCATAGGGTATCGTGTTCCTAATGTCTTTAGGATGGAGCTTCTCTGCTTGATTTGGGGCTGCCCCAGTCGTCCGTGGACGTTTCAAAGAGATTGGCAGGGAAGGCTGCGTTCTCTTTCTAACGATCCTTCTAGATAGCAGTTCCTCATTGTCTTTCTCGACAACTTCACTGTCAGAGGACTCGATATCCTCATCCTCGGAGCTGGAAACAATCAAGTCCCCTGGGTCTTGATGCTGCCAGTCATCAACGGACGTTCCAGCTGCTTCCTCATCGCCAGCACGTTGGGAACTGCCTTGTCCCGTAACCGCCTCATGCCTCTTTTGATGACGTTTTTAGGTACGCCTTCCTTGTCGTAATGAAGTCACACTGCTCACAACGCAAGGTGTTCCTCTCTATATTGGCCAATCCCCAAATTCATCATGCGTGCAGGCACTGTAGCTGTATTGTCCACCAGTGAACGACCAATGATAGTATGGTCGCTCTTCAAAAAAGATTCAAATCCTTCCACTAGTAAGGCGTTCCCCTGCATGGCCTTACCATCAGGCACACACACCTTCCCAGAGACTATGACCTCTGATTTTGCTGGTACTACAATCTTCTCAGTTGTACACACTCGGAAACAACCCATAGTTCCCTCATATTTAGCCTCAACATTCACTCCATCCAAGGTAAGACAACCCTTAGCCAAATCCAGAGTTACATTTCTCCGTATCATAACATCAAGACCTAGAATGCCATCTGTGGTGAGTTTCGCAACAACCGCTTCTACCAGTATGTTGGTGTCGTCCTCCAATCTGATGTTAAACCTCCCTTGTCCGAGGACTGGTAATTTGTCTCCACTTGCTGTTAAGATCTCTTTACTTATAGGCTTTAACTTGGGTCTAGCCGCCTGAGAAATGTGGTTATACAGATTTTCAGATATCAAAGTTATGGTTGTCCCTGTATCGACCAACAACTTTGCCTTGGCACCATGTATGTCAGTCTTAATATACATGCCAGCTTCATGAACAGCTGATGAGACTCCTATATTAGCCTTCTGTTCAGTCTGTTTCCGTCTTCTCCGAGTTCTAACTCGCTTCGCCACTGGCTTATCTGCTCCATTGTCAGTGGTTGCCTGATTTTTCAACTTCGGGCAATTCCTGCGAAAATGACCCTCCTCATTGCAATAGTAGCAAGTTTTTCGACTAGCCTTGTCTTTATTTGGTCTTTGCTGACTTGAATTCCTATTACTTCCTTTCAGCTTCACTACCTCATCTTGTAAGGACTGTAGTTGCTGTTGTATGCCTTTTAATAGACTAGACATATCAGAGTTCTGACTAGCTTTCTCTGTAGTCACACTAGCCTTCTCTGTAGTAGGACTGTCCTCTGTGTTTGTGGATCTCAGATGAGCTTTACCATCACTCCATTTCTTTTCAGCTCGAGTGTAGGCCTCCAGTTCCACAGCTAGCCGTATAGTGTCTGTCAGAGTTTGAGGTCTACCTTGTTT
>NW_018403639.1:56336-62150 GCF_002113885.1 Mizuhopecten yessoensis | reverse complement strand
TTTATTTAACATATCTTCCATGCAGTGTGTGGATCAAGGCAAGACTTATTCAGTCACTTCTATCTTTCCAACACAAAGCCGGTCTCGCATATATTAGATACTTGCGATCTGTCACTGCTGTGCACACGCCGAGATCAGAACAGAACTGGGCCGATTGTCGCTGGATTCTGCCTATTTATACCCTCTTGCTATCCTAGCGACACCTAGCGGTGAGTGAGGTATAATCACCTGTACGTTTTTATTGTACCTCGAAAACTATCTGTCTTCTAAGCGTTCAAATTACGGAGACATAACACAAATGATTAACACCAACAGATCAACGTATCTAACCTGAATAATATGCTAAATCAGCGAAGGTAGGATTACGATATGTACATTCATCACAAAAGGTGCAGGCAGTTTCGCCACCTTCAAACATTGAACTAATTAACAAGTAATCTAAGTGTTTAAATGTAAAAAAATATGTTTATGTTACACAAGCTGTACTGATACGAACAGCTCCAAATGTGTGTGTGTAACAATGATTTACATTGAAATACATGGCTTTTCTTAGTTGTGATAGTTAGTTTTCGGTAACTTAAAGAAACTGATTATAATGTTGTTAAAGAAAGATGACGGGTATCGGCTGAGATGATGTCAATTTACATGATACACAATTAAGACTCGGTCCTTAACTCATTCACCCCTGAAGACACATTTGAAATCTTCCAATACAAAGGTTTGAGTAGTCCATTATAACATTTCAGGGGTGAATGAGTTAACAAATATAAACTTCCAAATCGCTGCCCAAATATTATTATATTGTTCATTGGGTCAGGATGAGAGGGTCCAGGGCTTTCAACGATCGTCAGTAAATTGTACATGTACCAAAGTACACTTGTAGAAAAAAAACAATTTACTTGCATTAACTAAAATTAGTGTTAAGATATGGGTATTTTCATGTGTATGTAATAAATTTACACTAAATAACCAACTAGCCTCAGATTAATGAGTTTAGTTGAAGAGATGTCCGTCGCACAGACCAAATTTTAAATTTGTTCTGTTACAAGATATTTCATAACTGTTTTGATTAAAAGTATAGCTTTTCCCTTCGTATACCTCTTCTCGTCAAAATATTTGAAGGCTTTAACTGTGTTGAAGACTATGGTGACGTTATTTACGTCACATCTTATGTATTATGACGTCATAAGGCATGCAAATTAGAAATCTTTAGGCAAAACAGACCAATGTGAAAATGTAATAGAGCAAGCATGCACAACCCCACCCACCCTCCAATATACACAATCTCCTCCCAACCCAGCACGTTTACCTCGAGTAAATGTTTGAGTTGTGCGTTCTGTGTGGCCCAATCGTTGAGGATGAGAAGTGTAGGACTAGCGCCAGGGTGTCTACCCCTAACTTCAAACATATCAATCTGGAGCGTGGAGTATCTCTCTTGAAATTCAGCTCCCGGCGTCAATTTTCTTGGTACGAAAGTTGCGAATAGTTTCCATCTATTATCTGTATCCAAATGCATAGCCATGAAACGCAAAGCAGAATATGGTAAAGACCGTATATAGGAATCCTGAGTGAGTTTCTTCTTCCCCGCCATCGATAAAAAAGCTGCCAACTTGCTGTAGGCCTCACTAATGTGTATAAGGAAGTTGGAAATCCCCTTTTCACGACGTTTTGGTCATGAAGCCAATCAGACCGCGTATATTTTTAGAATAGGATACTGTTGGTAGTGCAGTTATTCCGGGTTATGACTTAGCATTTGTTTCGTATAACACTAATAGGATTAAAAGGATTGTTTGTTTCAGTGTTGTATCTGAGGTGTTTGTTGTCAACTTTTCAATAATTTAATTAATTTAAAATGAGATAAGCTTATTTTTATAAATTGTTTTTCCTAACATTATAAGTCAGGATGGCCGAGCGGTCTAAGGCGCTGCGTTCAGGTCGCAGTCTGGTTCTCCAGGCGTGGGTTCGAATCCCACTTCTGACAGTAATATTTTATTCCTGTTATAATTACAACAATTATTTCCTTTTCAGAATTATGTATATTATATAAAATCATATCAGTGCAAGTGCATTAATACTAGGGTCAATCAATGATCTTTTCTTACTAGACTAGGCTCAGCCTCCGTTTATTCCTGATGAATAGTGACGCCATTTCCTGCCGATTGTTTTGTTTTGGTGCTTTCCTTGCCAAGAACGTGCATTCTCGTGCAAGCCTTCCCGTCATCCTGGCGTCGGCTGTAACCGAGAATGTGTTGCATCCAGGATACATAAAATTCCTGCGAAAATGCATTTAATAAAAACAAAAAAATCTGTTCAGTAATGGCTGGTTCCAGAAGCTCTATAAATCTCCGTTCCGGTGAAGAATTGTGTAGACAGAAAACGTCTATATCTCTATCTATAAATATTAGATTTGATGAGACGTCTGTTTCTGTAGTCAAGAAATGTAATATTTTTGATTTTGCATTAATTAAAAGTAAGCAAACAATTTAGTGAATTTCTTTTAATTTTCACTCCAGGGTTTTAATAGACCTATGTGTAAAAAGTTCAGAACTACAAAGGGAAACGCCATTAGAAATACAGTTTATTAAATAAAAACAACAAAACTCTCTATAGAAATAAGATTTAAAGAGAAATTGATTCAAATGATGTATTTTATACATTTTATTTTTCGTAACTTTCCCGAAATTTTAATTAAAACCTTATTTTTTCAGTAAGGCTTAAATTGCCTTCTAACATGTGCAATGCGGAGAGTAATATTGCGACGGAGGTGTTTTCCTTAAGGGAACCCCCACAGGAAAAGTCCGGCGCCATCCTCCTAATCAGGGGAATGAATAAAGATTGGCAGTCTCCAAACGTCTTTTCGGTCATTTCCAATCAAAATATTTATCGCTAAAGAAGCTGATATTTTCTTCAAATTTATCTACCACGACTGTATACCAAATAACCATTTCAGAGAGAGGGGGGGGGGGGGGGGGGGGGGGAGTTCGACCCAGAGACGGGAAAGGAAGGAAGAGCTGTGAGCAGATGAGACAAAATGAGTTTATGTTATTTTTTCCCATGACGCACCAGTCCGTTTGAAAATCCTGCATCTGTGCCTTACTTTAACGAAATTTTCCAATTTTCAGAATTTATTCTAGACAAAATTATTAACATGCTGATGAAATATATCAAAATCTTCCCATAATATGAAAAATAATAAGCAGAAAACAGACTAGACACCATTTGTACTGACACACCAATTACATTGAACATCCCGTCATTTTCCTCCTCTTCCAGACACGCCCCTCTTCAGTCCCGTGTAAACCACACTGGTACTAGTAACTAGGGCCAAAATTTGTTTTAACAAAGATTGAAAGACTCAATATTGTCAGCTTTTATGATAAATTTCTCTGGTGCGCACCTGAGACTGGCAAAGTTAACAAATTTACAATGCCATTCCAAATGTGTAATTGATGTTAACAAGTCCTGTCTTGGGTTAGGTAAGCAGACTGAAGTCGACATGTCTATACATTGGGGGAGGAGGAGGAGTAGAGTCTTCAGTAATGTATGATATAGTGGAGAGACGTGTTTGTTTCACCTACTGCTATATACACACCTAGGTGTCACTTGGTACGGACGCTGATCGGCGGGTAGGGGAAGACGACCTATCAACAAAACTGCATTCTACAGACTCCAAAGTCACTCCGCTTCTCAACCCATGGAGACGCCACGGCGATACCGACGGATAATTAGAGTGCGTTACCCCCCGAAAATCATGTCTCTGTTATAATGGATGCCATGATCGCCCTGTCTCGCGTCGGAAAGGTGTGTACCGACAGGGTGTGCTTTACCTAGTCAAAATATATATAAAATATTCCTCCCCTTGCTAAATCATTATGTCCGCCACTTATCAAAGAAACGTCATCGTGTTCTTCCTTACACCCTAGAGCTGAAACAGGTAGTCGTAAAGGCCTTAACAAAGCTGCACTATTTTCACTGAAGCGTATGAAGACTGGTGAGAGGTGTGCAGCATCAAACAGGTGAGTGAAAAGAAACCCTCCGCACACCAACATGCACCACACGTGCGGAGCGAATATATGTTGTAGTTATAACCGTAAAATACATTATACCAGCTATACCAGATAGCTATGTTTTGCAGTGAATATGCTCATGTTATACAATTTGCCATAACATGTAACTTATTTAATAAGTCACAGGAGATTCGATCATGACGTCAAATTGGCGTCTTTGAAACTAATGACGATCAGAGAAAACAATTCCTTTGATGTTCTATCACCAATCACTGTCTGCCATCACAGGGACCTGAGAATTTGTTCCCAACAAAGCAAACTCGTCCAAGACATGTGAAAAACAACTTTTTTTTTTCATTTGTAAGTGTAATACGGGGAGTTCTGTATTCTAGCAACAGCTTATGTCATATAAGGAAGGGTTGGGCATTGCACGTGTATGGTTTGTTGCACGCACGTGCCCATTATCCAATAGGGGTTGAATGTATGTTAACAGGATTGTGGATTTGATCCGACAAAGCCTCGCTCAACATTAATCCTAACTGATTTGGAAGCTCATTAAATATACATGTGCTGCACCTGAAGTGAGATGCATATGTAGATACTTCAATACCATCAACGTTTGTTAACATCACAATCGAAACATTCATGTCCTGTATAGAATTCTGACTAACCATTCGAACATCTTTTCTTTTTTATGTTACATTTTTAACTATAGATCGAAGCAAAGTACATTTGTGCCGTTTCCTGTGACATTAAACAAAGAAATAACGGGGGAAGGGGTATTCAGTTTCGGTAATCATTATGAAGACGTTTACTATAATCTTTCATAGCCTTGGGGACGAGACAGAAAAATCTCAACCCAAGGGGTAAGATATTTAAATGTCTAGCCCGAGGCTTTGCCTATAAACAAATGTGTAGTTTATAGTGAATACAGTGAAACCCCGATATACTGTCCATCGTTTCATTTGCCACCTCGTTAACAATCCACATGTCCAATGTCCCTTTTCCTTGTATTCTTAATATATTCTTTATACATTTCCCTCAATCTATTGCCAAACCCCTTTATAACGCTAAAATATCTCTGGACCGAATAACGAGGTTTTACTGTACAAGTATACGGTTGTTTCTCTTGATATGCTTATCTTGATATTTTACTTTTTACTTTGATTACATACATGGAACAAAGACTTTGTACTTATTGATTACATACATAGAACAAAGACTTTGTACTTATTGATGACATACCTGGAACAAAGACTTTGTACTTATTGATTACATACATAGAACAAAGACTTTGTACTTATTGATAACATACCTGGAACAAAGACTTTGTACTTATTGATTACATACATAGAACAAAGACTTTGTACTTATTGATTACATACATGGAACAAAGACTTTGTACTTATTGATTACATACATAGAACAAAGACTTTGTACTTATTGATTACATACATGGAACACAGATTTTGTACTTATTGATTACATACATAGAACAAAGACTTTGTACTTATTGATTACATACATAGAACAAAGACTTTGTACTTATTGATTACATACATGGAACAAAGACTTTGTACTTATTGATTACATACATGGAACAAAGACTTTGTACTTATTGATTACATACATAGAACAAAGACTTTGTACTTATTGATTACATACATAGAACAAAGACTTTGTACTTATTGATTACATACATGGAACACGGATTTTGTACTTATTGATTACATACATGGAACAAAGACTTTGTACTTATTGATTACATACATAGAACAAAGACTTTGTACTTATTGATTACATACAT
>NW_018403639.1:54906-55947 GCF_002113885.1 Mizuhopecten yessoensis | reverse complement strand
CTGAAGGCGACTAGTGTAGGCCCTCTGAAGGCGACTAGTGTAGGCCCTCTGAAGGCGACTAGTGTAGGCCCTCTGAAGGCGACTAGTGTAGGGCCCCTGAAGGCGACTAGTGTAGGCCCTCTGAAGGCGACTAGTGTAGGCCCCCTGAAGGCGACTAGTGTAGGGCCCCTGAAGGCGACTAGTGTAGGGCCCCTGAAGGTGACTAGTGTAGGGCCCCCTGAAGGCGACCAGTGTAGGGCCCCTGAAGGCGACTAGTGTAGGGCCCCTGAAGGCGACTAGTGTAGGGGCCCCTGAAGGCAACTAGTGTAGGGGCCCCTGAAGGCGACTAGTGTAGGGGCCCCTGAAGGCGACTAGTGTAGGGCCCCTGCAGGCGACTAGTGTAGTGCCCCTGAAGGTGACTAGTGTAGGGCCCCTGAAGGCGACTAGTGTAGGGGCCCCTGAAGGCGACTAGTGTAGGGGCCCCTGAAGGCGATTAGTGTAGGGGCCCCTGAAGGCGACTAGTGTAGGGGCCCCTGAAGGCGACTAGTGTAGGGGCCCCCTGAAGGCGAGCGACAAGTGTAGGCCCCCTGAAGGCGACTAGTGTAGGCCTCTGAAGGCGACTAGTGTAGGGGCCCCTGAAGGCGACTAGTGTAGGGGCCCTTTGTACTTATTGATTACATACATGGAACAAAGACTTTCTTTGAAAGAATAAGCTTGCTGTATCCCACTGCATGATCGTAAGAGGCGACTAACGTGCACATCACGTCAACCTCTGCCGCCGAATCGGGGGTGGTTTCTTCCTTTTTTTACTATTGAGAGAACATTGAAGAAACCAAGAATAGACCTGCTGCATCCCACTGCATTCGTATCGTAAAAGGCGACTAGTGTAGGGCCCCTGAAGGCGACTAGTGTAGGCCCTCTGAAGGCGACTAGTGTAGGCCCTCTGAAGGCGACTAGTGTAGGCCCTCTGAAGGCGACTAGTGTAGGCCCTCTGAAGGCGACTAGTGTAGGGCCCCTGAAGGCGACTAGTGTAGGGCCCCTGAAGGCGACTAGTGTAGGCCC
>NW_018403639.1:47372-53933 GCF_002113885.1 Mizuhopecten yessoensis | reverse complement strand
CCCCCTCGTCCTTTCATATATAGTACCTGTACTTGCCTAACGCTTCCTTCTCCTTGTGTCCCGGTTGTCGTCTGCTCGTCCCCTGCCTACACCCATTCCATTCCCTCCCTGTCCCCAATCTCATCTTATACCATCTTCCTTTACTGTAATTTAGAAAATTGTTTGATAATTTACTTCAGAAAAAGGAAACGTGAAAAGTAAAACTGCAATTATAGGTTCCGAAATATAACATGGGCTCCCACCAGTTACAAGCAGACGAGCGTTTTCAGGACCGAGCGCGGTCTCAGTCGCCATCTTTGCCCTGTTCACTCCGCCAAAATGACTCAATAATTTTTCGATGTAACTTAATATGCCGATCTGAGGCACCTATATGTATAGTATAATTATTTTACCAGTGGACACGGGGATGGGACTATACCGCCAGTTATCCGCGGACTCGGAACTCGCTCCCATGCATTAGATAAGGCTACTTAAAGGCACACATTCTTAAAAGCATGAATTGTCTGCTGGATTACGGAAATACGCGGTAGTGAAGCGGACGTAAAACCTATCAATCAATCATTAAAAGCATGAAATCAGCAAAGACAACCAATATGTAAAGGCAAAACGGCGGTCACTGCTGTGATCGATCAACGAGACGAATCATGCTTAAGGTGATATGCTACATGTACTTTGCATACTGCCTTTGATGTCCCTCACTTGTTCTTGATAAGCATTATCCTAACCATTACGGAGCTGACACTCATGGCAGACGAATATTGACAGATTACACCTATTGTTGATGGGCGATACGTGCTGATCATGGATTACACGAGTAATTGACGGATTCCACTAGCAGTTGACGGATTCCACGTGCATTTTAAGGGTGACCCTAGCAAGGGTGACATTAGAGGTTGACGGATTCCACGTGCGTTTGAAGGGTGACTCTAGCTCTTGACGAATTAAACGTGCGTTTGAATGGTGACATTACGATTGACGAATTCCACGTGCGTTTGAAGGGTGACACTAGCGATTGACGAATCACACATGCAGTTGACTCGATGGTAACAGTATCAGTTTTCAGATTGCACGTGCATTTCAAGGATGACTTGAGCACTGACGAACTACCGGTACAGTTGACTGGTGAGCGGTTGCCGAATTGCACGTGCGTTTGAAGGATGACTCGAGCACTTGTGGAATTACACGTGCGAAGGAATGTTGACACTAGCGGTTGACGGATAACACGTACAGTTGACGGATAACACGTACAGTTGACGGATAACAAATTTTGTTGACATATTAGAACAGTGGGTGATAGATATCACATGCATTTGACGGGTGATACAAGCTGATGACGGATTACACGTGCGTTTGACGGATAACACTAGCGGCCGATGAAAGACACTAGCGTTTGACGGGTCACTCTAGAGGTTGATGGGTTACTCTAACAGTTGATTGGTGAAAGTAGCAGTTGACGCTCTGAATAAAACGGTCAGCCTTTATTGTAACCAATGTTTTCTTTGGTGTTTGACTAAATAATATTAAGCCAAGACGTTTTCAGTGGCAGAAGCAGTTAAAAGTTTGATAGGTCTGAAACCAAAATATCGACACTGTTGACCTCTGGAGTCATGGCGTAACACTTCTGGTCGAGGTTACCGTAGTGGTTAATACAGTACAAAGTAATATAAGAGCGGACGCATTCAGGCGGAGATGTTAAAAGGGGAACCAACATATAAGGCTGAGATTGGTTTAAGGATATATGGTACACCTTACTTTATTGAACCACGTCACTTTTCTAAAAGAGTACCGCACCAACAAAAAACAACTGTAATGACTGTATATTTGCAGAATTTAAGAGTAAGGCATTGTAACAATAGAAACAGAAATGAACAACTGTATAAGAGTTTTATGAATAAACTTTTAATACTGCACGTCTTGTTCTCGTCGTTTATTAAAGTACTGAATATATGTCGGTGGCGTATTTCCTGGAAAATGTTCCCTTAAGGAGACCATCTTCAGATCCATTGTTGAACTAAGTAACAATACAATCTGTGTCTGCCATTTTTTCTGAATCATTGGAAATTTGTCATGGAGGGAGTCTTAGTGTTTATAGTGGGGAGGATTTTACACAGTAATAGATGTCTAAGGTGTTGGTCCGCAGACTCCCTGTATCACTACTGGTCGGGCAACGGCGGCATTTCCCAATCCACGTTCGTATGGCCAAGCCAGCGTGTCTTTAAACTAACCGAGGATGTGTGTTCATGGCGGCACAATTCATAGAGTCGTAGCAGAAATATACGAATATCCTATTTAATACATAGTGAATATGATTTTGGTATATTGGAGGGATCGAAACTTATGAATGAGAAATACAGCAATGTCGAGACGCTGATATTGCTAAAAAGTCAAAATATACGGTTACACGAAAATCGCAATTACCAATATTACCATTAGTCTTATAGATACATGTATATAACATTATACTAGAACGAAGACAATCGGGTAAGGGTGGGAGTTTGGGGTGAATTGAAGTCAAATGAATAAATGAGAGATAATTATTGCTACGACATAAATTAAACTGGAAACAGGAGAAAATAATAGAATCATTGACCGAAATCAGGAGTAGTTCATGACAAAGAAACCAGAATGATATTCACACATAGCCCTCACAATGACACAGACCGACATCGGAGCTTCCTGCAACATTTGAACCTGTGATTGTATATAAAAGGTAATTCGTGGTAGGTCGACCGGCCACATAAATCACAAAAAATCTGCTTTTTGATTTAAGGGTATGTGGGATACAATCTGCATCGGAAGGAGAGTGGAACTCTTCACTGATAGGAGGTGCGATACCTAGAAGTGTATGGTAATTAGTTGTGACTAGGTCACCTCCAGGTTGTAAATTCTCAATAATTGCCTCTATCTCTCTCTCACGGTTTCCATGAATAATTAAATAACTGATATGACGACAAAATGTAGTAAAACATTTTTGTGAATGTGACTCTAATCAGCTCATCGTGGGTATTTACATTTCTGTAAGGGATCTTATTTATCAATTAGAAAATTAAAATTCGGAGGATTGGTTTCGGCGTTTGGTACAGGTACAATGAAGGGTCACATGCCCGAGGGACAGGATGAATACATCTTAAATGTCCAACGAGAAGGCCGAGTAAATTTGTTTGGTACTGGTATACCAAGGGTTATATATCCCCGGGGCAGGGCATCGCTCTTGGTTTGGTACAGGTATACCAATGGTTATATGTCCGAGGGGTAGGGCGTCGTTCCTAGTTTTGTACTGGTATACCAATGGTTATATGCCTGAGGGGCAGAACGTCGTTCCTAGTTTTGTACTGGTATATCAAGTGTTATATGCCTGAGGGGCAGGGCGTCGTTCCTAGTTTTGTACTGGTATACCAAGGGTTATATGCTCGAGGGCAGGGCGTCGTTCCTAGTGTTGTACTGGTATATCAAGGGTTATATGCCTGAGGGGCAGAACGTCGTTCCTAGTTTTGTACTGGTATATCAAGTGTTATATGCCTGAGGGGCAGGGCGTCGTTCCTAGTGTTGTACTGGTATATCAAGGGTTATATGCCTAAGGGGTAGAACGTCGTTCCTAGTTTTGTACTGGTATATCAAGGTTTATATGCCCGAGGGGCAGAACGGCTGACTTAGTTTAGTACAGGGATATTCAAGGTTCAATGCCCGAGGGCAGGGCGAATTCGGTTGCTTGGTCCATGTATAACTAAACGTTGATTGAATGAGGGTAAAGACGAGTTTATAAAGACAGATTTAATTCCTGAGGGTTTGGATCCTGCATCTTGACGCTTCGCCTTGGACATATTCCACATACAGTAAATCTATGAAAACAGCAAATTAGTATTTGGCAGTAGGAGGGGGGGTAACCCTTCCAGGTTTGGGAGTAAAAACTCGGTATCATATCACTGACATCGAAAAGATGGTGGAGAGAATAATATATTTAATAATTGAAGGAGCTGTAAACCAGAACGCACTAGTAATGTTAAGTGTGAAGTAGCCAAAGGGTTGTAATATAAAGTAAGACATTTAAACAGTATGCATAGATCTGTTAATTTCTGTGTTAATTCGGCAGGTACATACCATTATAATGTCTTAATCTATATTTCTATGTAAGATTTTTTGAATATCTGAATTCAGAATCAGTATGCCGGTAGTAAGATAGATGTTTTCCGCTACATTAATTAAAACCCTATGTAAAGAGGGGACATGTAGAACGAGATTCGGACAATAATTACATGTAATGAATATGGAGAATTGATATGTATTTAATGGTTTATGACAATTGAAATGCAAGTACTTCATGAGTTTGGTAGAATATCAGTATTTTTCACGAAGACCTACAACAGCTATAACTATTACTATATCAAAATATTGTGGGAACCACGTGTATCAGCATAGTAATAGTATTTGGCGTCCTATTCTGATGACGTCATGCTCGACAACAAGGCTGTGTACCATTTTGAATGGGCTCTTCGACGCAGTCCTGTCTTTTTCTGATATTTATGGTAAGATTTGTTTCAAAAGATGTCACAAGTTGTGTAGGTTAGTAAAAACCGTAGAGTGTCTACCAAAACAACCGCTCAATAAAACTGCCGACACTTCATCTGAATCTAAACAGGAAATCTCCGGCTTTGTATGCAGTGAAGAAAAAACATATTTTTGATTGTCTTTTAAAGCTTAATATATTCACACTATCACAGATATCACTTACAGCGCTAGTTAATGACGTCAATGACCCAAAGTTGAATTGCGTATAAATTACGTCACGAACGTGATGTCATTAATAATCAAACGTGTCTTCGAAATTTTAATGCAATTACGCCTCAATTTCAATAAAACGGATAAGAATAATCTAAAATCATCGATTCTTTCCGTGGTCAAGCTGAGTAAAACTCAATTTACGACATTACAATCACGATATACCCCGCAAAATCAATACACTGCCGGGTTATCTACTTACATATTATATACTGACCGATTCATATGCTCAGCATTACCTGAAAATTTGTGTACATTTCTTTATCAATAATGATGACCGATCTTTGTACGTGAATGTAGAAATATCACGTTTAAATGTGTTTTAAATTAAGAGTCCCTTTTGATATCGAAATTCTTTTATTGAAATTCTAGGTAGTATTTCAATAAAATACTAATTCAAATATACATCGTTGAACCGTCAATATTACGTATATCAGACAGCATTATGTACATTACAATTACGAAAGGAATATATCAAAAGTTGT
Organism: Mizuhopecten yessoensis; assembly: GCF_002113885.1. Classification (NCBI taxonomy): domain Eukaryota; kingdom Metazoa; phylum Mollusca; class Bivalvia; order Pectinida; family Pectinidae; genus Mizuhopecten; species Mizuhopecten yessoensis. Next base: position 48,672 of record NW_018403639.1, on the reverse strand, counting down.
GTCGCATGGTCATCATGCGCCCCATTGTTTTACGGGCCATTATTGAGAGCCTACTGGCAGATAATTAGGAAGAAATAGTAACAACTACTCAGAATTTAATATCTTCATTTCTCAAACGAATCCTTAGTAGTCCCGTCGGGAACTATAAACTTCAAAAGTAAATCTTTCAAGAGATTTTAGTCAGTTAAGACAGATGTACTCCAATCTTTGTAATGAGGCAGACTCTAGATCTATAAACAGTTGGTCCCATCACCACCAGGGGTTGTGACCGTCACACTTTCCGGTCAGGGTGTGGGGAGGGACGGTACTCTAATTTTCTTTCTCCCCATTACGTCACCTGCTGTGTGTTCGCCAGGTATAACATTCGGCGCCCGTAATTGCCGGGGCAAGGCGAAGATCTGTGTGTTTGTCGGAGCTTTATATCAATATATGCTGGACGTTTCGTCTCCCGCTCCGCGCGCTATCTGGCGGCAAACCCCCAAATCTCGTGGGTGAGTAAACAATCCTCCGACATCAAAAGAGTTCCACGAATATAAAGTGTAGACAAGGTTTGCCAATAAAATTTTAATTACTTCAGTTACAATTATTAAAAAAACAAGGCGTATTTCGTTTGAACGAGTCGACGGAATCTTTATAGCGTCTTTAAAATTAACAAGTGTCTGCGTCGAAGAAGTATCGTAACGATCAGAAATCTCAGCAGCTATTCTATCAATTCATATTTGTCTGAGTTAAATCATTTTAAGTCACAATTACTTCTGAGCTATCAGAACGGGCCGCCAAAGCTCTCGCGCAAAACCTCAGACGCTGTACCATGGATACACGTAGAGTATTAACGCGTGGTACGTGATATGTGACTTTTAAACCTCATTGTTGAGACGTCTTCAATCTGTTATAATAAATTGAATGTGTGCTAAATTTGATGTGGAAAACTTTTGAAGAAAATGTATAACACAGACAGATTTTATACTTGAGAAAATAAGATTTTGTCAGCTTGATTGATGAGAAAATATTCTTTTTTCATCAACATAGGAATTTATGTAATAAAACATCACATTTAACGTTTTATCCTCAAGTCCTTTACAGAATTTCAATTTTGTTCCGCGTTTAACGAAACAGGTATATATATATATAAGTTAATATCTACAAACCAGCTCTAAAAAACATCTTACATGTATAGGTTACATCAGATCTACAGTGTTACATGTATAAGTAACACCAGATCTACAGTGTTACATGTATAAGTAACAACAGATCTACAGTGTTACATGTATAAGTAACAACAAATCTACAGTGATACATC
>NW_018403639.1:36834-37252 GCF_002113885.1 Mizuhopecten yessoensis | reverse complement strand
AGATATACATTGATACATGTAAGTAACACCAGATCTACAGTGTTAAATGTATAAGTAACACTAGATCTACAGTGTAACATGTATAAGTAACACCAGATCTACAGTGTTACATGTAAGAAACACCAGATATACAGTGTTACATGTATAAGTAACACCAGATCTACAGTGTTACATGTATAAGTAACACCAGATCTACAGTGATACATGTATAAGTAACACCAGATCTACAGTAATACATGAATAATTTACACCAGATATACATTGATACATGTAAGTAACACCAGGTCTACAGTGTTAAATGTATAAGTAACACTAGATCTACAGTGTAACATGTATAAGTAACACCAGATATACAGTGATACATGTATAAGTAACACTAGATCTACACTAATACATGTATAAAAAGCTTCTGATCTAA
>NW_018403639.1:21501-32614 GCF_002113885.1 Mizuhopecten yessoensis | reverse complement strand
TACAGTGTTACATGTATAAGTAACACCAGATCTACAGTGATACATATATAAGCAACACCAGATCTACAGTGTTATATGTAAGTTACACCAGATATACAGTGTTACATGTATAAGTAACACTAGATCTACACTAATACATGTATAAAAAGCATCTGATCTACAGTGATACATGTATAAGTAACACCAGATATACAGTGATACATGTATAAGTAACACTAGATCTACACTAATACATGTATAAAAAGCATCTGATCTACAGTGATACATGTATAAGTAACAGCAGATCTACAGTATTACATGTATAAGTAACACCAGATCTACAGTGATACATGTATAAGTAACACCAGATCTACAGTAATACATGAATAATTTACACCAGATATACATTGATACATGTAAGTAACACCAGATCTACAGTGTTACATGTATAAGTAACACTAGATCTACAGTGTTACATGTATAAGTAACACCAGATCTACAGTGTTACATGTATAAGTAACACCAGATCTACAGTGTTACATGTATAAGTAACACCAGATCTACAGTGTTACATGTATAAGTAACACCAGATCTACAGTGTTACATGTATAAGTAACACCAGATCTACAGTGTTACATGTATAAGTAACACCAGATCTACAGTGTTACATGTATAAGTAACACCAGATCTACAGTGTTACATGTATAAGTAACACCAGATCTACAGTGTTACATGTATAAGTAACACCAGATCTACAGTGTTACATGTATAAGTAACACCAGATCTACAGTGTTACATGTATAAGTAACACCAGATCTACAGTGTTACATGTATAAGTAACATCAGATCTACAGTGATACATGTATAAGTAACACCAGATCTACAGTGTTACATGTATAAGTAACACCAGATCTACAGTGTTACATGTATAAGTAACACCAGATCTACAGTGTTACATGTATAAGTAACACCAGATCTACAGTGTTACATGTATAAGTAACACCAGATCTACAGTGTTACATGTATAAGTAACACCAGATCTACAGTGTTACATGTATAAGTAACACCAGATCTACAGTGTTACATGTATAAGTAACACCAGATCTACAGTGTTACATGTATAAGTAACACCAGATCTACAGTGTTACATGTATAAGTAACACCAGATCTACAGTGTTACATGTATAAGTAACACCAGATCTACAGTGTTACATGTATAAGTAACACCAGATCTACAGTGATACATGTATAAGTAACACCAGATCTACAGTGTTACATGTATAAGTAACACCAGATCTACAGTGTTACATGTATAAGTAACACCAGATCTACAGTGTTACATGTATAAGTAACACCAGATCTACAGTGTTACATGTATAAGTAACACCAGATCTACAGTGTTACATGTATAAGTAACACCAGATCTACAGTGTTACATGTATAAGTAACACCAGATCTACAGTGTTACATGTATAAGTAACACCAGATCTACAGTGTTACATGTATAAGTAACACCAGATCTACAGTGTTACATGTATAAGTAACACCAGATCTACAGTGTTACATGTATAAGTAACACCAGATCTACAGTGTTACATGTATAAGTAACACCAGATCTACAGTGTTACATGTATAAGTAACACCAGATCTACAGTGTTACATGTATAAGTAACACCAGATCTACAGTGTTACATGTATAAGTAACACCAGATCTACAGTGTTACATGTATAAGTAACACCAGATCTACAGTGTTACATGTATAAGTAACACCAGATCTACAGTGTTACATGTATAAGTAACACCAGATCTACAGTGTTACATGTATAAGTAACACCAGATCTACAGTGTTACATGTATAAGTAACACCAGATCTACAGTGTTACATGTATAAGTAACACCAGATCTACAGTGTTACATGTATAAGTAACACCAGATCTACAGTGTTACATGTATAAGTAACACCAGATCTACAGTGTTACATGTATAAGTAACACCAGATCTACAGTGTTACATGTATAAGTAACACCAGATCTACAGTGTTACATGTATAAGTAACACCAGATCTACAGTGTTACATGTATAAGTAACACCAGATCTACAGTGTTACATGTATAAGTAACACCAGATCTACAGTGTTACATGTATAAGTAACACCAGATCTACAGTGTTACATGTATAAGTAACACCAGATCTACAGTGTTACATGTATAAGTAACACCAGATCTACAGTGTTACATGTATAAGTAACACCAGATCTACAGTGTTACATGTATAAGTAACACCAGATCTACAGTGTTACATGTATAAGTAACACCAGATCTACAGTGTTACATGTATAAGTAACACCAGATCTACAGTGTTACATGTATAAGTAACACCAGATCTACAGTGTTACATGTATAAGTAACACCAGATCTACAGTGTTACATGTATAAGTAACACCAGATCTACAGTGTTACATGTATAAGTAACACCAGATCTACCGTGTTATATGTAAGTAACACCAGATCTACAGTGTTACATGTATAAGCAACACCAGATCTACAGTGTTATATGTAAGTAACACCATATATACAGTGTTACATGTATAAGTAACACCAGATCTACAGTGTTATATGTAAGTAACACCAGATATACAGTGATACATGTATAAGTAACACCAAATCTACAGTGTTAGATGTATAAGTAACACCAGATCTACAGTGTTACATGTATAAGTAACATCATATCTACAGTGATACATGTATAAGTAACAGCAGATCTACAGTGTTATATGTATAAGTAACAGCAGATCTACAGTGTTACATGTATAAGTACCAACAGATCTACAGTGTTACATGTATAAGCAACAACAGATCTACAGTGTTACATGTATAAGTAACACCAGCTCTACAGTGTTACATGTATAAGTAACACCAGATCTACAGTGTTACATGTATAAGTAACATCAGATCTACAGTGTTACATGTATAAGTAACATCATATCTACAGTGTTACATGTATAAGTAACACCAGCTCTACAGTTACATGTATAAGTAACACTAGATCTACAGTGTTACATGTATAAGTAACACTAGATCTACAGTGTTACATGTATAAGTAACAACAGATCTACAGTGATACATGGATAAATAACATTATATCTACAGTGTTACATGTATAACCCATACCGAAAAAAGTTACAAAAAAGTTACGTCTTTTTAGGTACAAAAAAGTTATAACTTTTGATGCTAGATTGGAACCTTGTGAGAAGAGAGTTTCAATCTAGTACTAAAAAGTTACAAAAAGGTTTTAAAAAGTTACACTCAAACTAAATCTACAGTGTTACATGTATGAGTAACATCATATCTACAGTGTTACATGTATAAGTAACACCAGATCTACAGTGTTACATGTATAAGTAACAACAGATCTACAGTGATACATGTATAAGTAACATCAAATCTACAGTGATACATGTATAAGTAACATCAGATCTACAGTGATACATGCATTGCTCTAATCAAATCATTACACGTGTTCACCAGTATTGCTGAAATCAAATCGGTACACGTGTAATCTAGTTTTACTGAGATTATGACGGAACACGTGTACACCAGTGCTTTACAAAAAATAAAGCCGTATACGTGTATACTAGTGCTCTTAAAAAATATAGCGCTACAGGTGTTCACCAGAACTACTGAAATAAAGCGCTACACGTGTTCACCAGTACTGCTGAAATAAAGCGCTACACGTGTTCATCAGTACTGCTGAAATAAAGCGCTACACTTGTTCACCAGTACTGCTGAAATAAAGCGCTACAGGTGTTCACCAGTACTGCTGAAATAAAGCGCTACACGTGTTCACCAGTACTGCTGAAATAAAGCGCTACATGTGTTCATCAGTACTGCTGAAATCAAGGCGGTACACGTGTTCACCTGTACTGTTGAAATCAATGCTGTACATGTGAATACTAGTTTTGCTGATGTCAAGGTGGTACACGTTTACACCAGTACACCTAAAATCAAGGCGGTACTTGTGTACAATATTATTGCTGAAACCAACGCATGCTACTTGTTCCCCAATTGGTACAATTTTGAAAGTTTTCCCATGATGTCTACAGTTTAAAGATCACAGATATAGTACATTTCTTGGTTATAGTGTAGGAGACTCCATGGTGGTTCATTATAAAAATGTGGTTTCTAAATTATTTGTTTTAAAAATTAGAGCACTACATTTTAATGACATAACATCCGTTTGCCATCGACGGCTACCAACATTTTCTATAAGTTAGTATGTCCACATTCCATTTATTTGACTTCGTGCCCTTTTGGACCAAGGATCTAGACCTTTAGTCATTTCCTCTTCCACCGTTCTGGGCGGGTTTTTTCTAGGAAATGTTGACAAAGGACGGACGGACGACGGACGCCGCGCGAAAAGCTCAATTGGCCCTTTTGGCAAGGGGTTGTAAGATTTTAACATTTTATTTGACGCATCATAAAGCTCGTAAAGCTTGACCTAAGGACCCCTGACCGGCTGCAGACAAAACACTAGAGAGTTCCACTGTAGGTTTTCATACATACAGTTACCTTCAGGCTTGGCTAGGGAAATGATCTGATCAGGTGGCGCAGTTGGTACTGTGATTTGAGGTTCGGGATTCAAATCCGGGTTTTGTCCCAGTTACGTTTTATTCTCAGAACACTAGTGTTGTAATAATTGTATTATTTCATCTTATTTTTTCTTTTTTTTTTCACAAGCCATTGTATTCTGTCCTAACTGGTTTATTATTGCTCTTCCACGACAGTAACAAAATTCCAGGGCATTGTTACATGTTTTTAACGATACGCGGATCCTTATATAGATTGTGAACACTGCCGAGGATCCTTATATGGATTGTGAACACTACCGAGGATCCTTATATGATTGTGAACACTGCCGAGGATCCTTATATGGATTGGGAACACTACCGAGGATCCTTATATGGATTGTGAATACTGCCGAGGATCCTTATATGGATTGGGAACACTACCGAGGATCCTTATATGGATTGTGAATACTGCCGAGGATCCTTATATGGATTGTGAACTCTGCCGAGGATCCTTATATGGATTGTGAACACTCCCGAGGATCCTTATATGGATTGTGAACACTACCGAGGATCCTTATATGGATTGTGAATACTGCCGAGGATCCTTATATGGAGTGTGAACACTGCCAAGGATCCTTATATGGATTGTGAACACTACCGAGGGTCCTTATATGGATTGTGAACACTACCGAGGATCCTTATATGGATTGGGAACACTACCGAGGATCCTTATATGGATTGTGAACACTGCCAAGGATCCTTATATGGATTGTGAACACTACCGAGGATCCTTATATGGATTGTGAATACTGCCGAGGATCCTTATATGGATTGTGAACTCTGCCGAGGATCCTTATATGGATTGTGAACACTTCCGAGGATCCTTATATGGATTGTGAACACTACCGAGGATCCTTATGAGGATTGTGAATACTGCCGAGGATCCTTATATGGATTGTGAACACTGCCAAGGATCCTTATATGGATTGTGAACACTACCGAGGATCCTTATATGGATTGTGAACACTGCCGAGGATCCTTATATGGATTGTGAACACTGCCGAGGATCCTTATATGGATTGTGAACACTGCCGAGGATCCTTATATGGATTGTGAACACTGCCGAGGATCCTTATATGGATTGTGAACACTGCCGAGGATCCTTATATGGATTGTGAACACTGCCGAGGATCCTTATATGGATTGTGAACACTGCCGAGGATCCTTATATGGATTGTGAACACTGCCGAGGATCCTTATATGGATTGTGAACACTGCCGAGGATCCTTATATGGATTGTGAACACTGCCGAGGATCCTTATATGGATTGTGAACACTGCCGAGGATCCTTATATGGATTGTGAACACTGCCGAGGATCCTTATATGGATTGTGAACACTGCCGAGGATCCTTATATGGATTGTGAACACTGCCGAGGATCCTTATATGGATTGTGAACACTGCCGAGGATCCTTATATGGATTGTGAACACTGCCGAGGATCCTTATATGGATTGTGAACACTGCCGAGGATCCTTATATGGATTGTGAACACTGCCGAGGATCCTTATATGGATTGTGAACACTGCCGAGGATCCTTATATGGATTGTGAACACTGCCGAGGATCCTTATATGGATTGTGAACACTGCCGAGGATCCTTATATGGATTGTGAACACTGCCGAGGATCCTTATATGGATTGTGAACACTGCCGAGGATCCTTATATGGATTGTGAACACTGCCGAGGATCCTTATATGGATTGTGAACACTGCCGAGGATCCTTATATGGATTGTGAACACTGCCGAGGATCCTTATATGGATTGTGAACACTGCCGAGGATCCTTATATGGATTGTGAACACTGCCGAGGATCCTTATATGGATTGTGAACACTGCCGAGGATCCTTATATGGATTGTGAACACTGCCGAGGATCCTTATATGGATTGTGAACACTGCCGAGGATCCTTATATGGATTGTGAACACTGCCGAGGATCCTTATATGGATTGTGAACACTGCCGAGGATCCTTATATGGATTGTGAACACTGCCGAGGATCCTTATATGGATTGTGAACACTGCCGAGGATCCTTATATGGATTGTGAACACTGCCGAGGATCCTTATATGGATTGTGAACACTGCCGAGGATCCTTATATGGATTGTGAACACTGCCGAGGATCCTTATATGGATTGTGAACACTGCCGAGGATCCTTATATGGATTGTGAACACTGCCGAGGATCCTTATATGGATTGTGAACACTACCGAGGATCCTTATATGGATTGTGAACACTGCCGAGGATCCTTATATGGATTGTGAACACTGCCGATGATCCTTATATGGATTGTGAACACTACCGATGATCCTTATATGGATTGTGAACACTGCCGAAGATCCTTATATGGGTTGTGAACACTGCCGAGGATCCTTATATGGATTGTGAACACTGCCGAGGATCCTTATATGGATTGTGAACACTACCGATGATCATTATATGGATTGTGAACACTACCGAAGATCCTTATATGGGTTGTGAACACTGCCGAGGATCCTTATATGGATTGTGAACACTGCCGAGGATCCTTATATGGATTGTGAACACTGCCGAGGATCTTTATATGGATTGTGAACACTGCCGAGGATCCTTATATGGATTGTGAACACTACCGAGGATCCTTATGTGGATTTTGAACACTACCGAGGATCCTTATATGGATTGTGAACAGTGCCGAGGATCCTTATATGGATTGTGAACACTGCCGAGGATCTTTTTATGGATTGTGAACAGTGCCGAGGATCCTTATATGGATTGTGAACACTGCCGAGGATCCTTATATGGATTGTGAACACTACTGAGGATCCCTATGGATTGTGAACGCTGTTTTGCTATAAAATTTTGGAAGTTTACTAAGAACTGTGATCGTACGTCAGTTAGTCTCTAAGCTGTCGTCAACCACACGGGCAATCAGAATGATACCCGTTTTAGCTGTTTTCAAGTGCATATTTCTGTCTGCATATTGAATAGAAAATATCTTAAATCTATCACATCAAACATTACAACTTATCCGTGTCTGCCATAAGTCTATTATAAAGATTATTTATTTTCGCCCCCACTTGAATGGAGGACCTCCTACTATGAGGTCCTGATCGCCCTGTTAATCCGAGTTAGGCAAAACATACTCATTTCAAGTGTTGGCAATACAGATTATCTGTAATCCCGTACCTTAAGCAAACAGTGCTGTCACAGTGGCGTTAAAATGATAACTATTAAACCCCACTACCATAAACCACAGCCTTCTCGGTGACTGAGGAATCTGCGTCCGCTAGGCGGCGTGTCACACGTAGTGGTCGACAGCTAGTCTCGTGTCGACTTACGGCTGTTGATAGATATTACGACATAAGATGACATGTTATGTGTTTGTGACGAGCTGTAGTGGGATATAAAATTGAAATATCGCTTCAAACACATAAGTTTTATGCTAAATCAATGGCGCTGTGTCAAGAGACTGCCGGTGTCTACAGAGAGAGAGAATGCGAGCGAGCACACAGTGAAGTGCTCTACCGCAAATAGTCCGAATGTAACCGACATACAAGTTCTATACACACTTATTAGCCACAAAAGTTATACATACATTTACGCCTTCATAAATTACACAAACAAGATATAAACACTATTTATATATCAAAATCTGTTGTTGATAACGCTTAAAATTTAAACACATTGACATTCCCGTGGGTGTCGTACACCAACCACATGAGTTATAAACACATGGACATTCCCGTGGGTGTCATACAACACCCACATGAGTTATAAACACATTGACATTCCCGTGGGTGTCGTACATCACTCACATGAGTTATAAACACATGGACATTCCCGTGGGTGTCGTATATCACCCACATGAGTTATAAACACAATTACATTCCCGTGGATGTTGTACATCACCAACATGAGTTATAAACACAATGACATTCCCGTGGGTGTCGTACATCATCAATATGAGTTATAAACACATTTACATTCCCGTGGGTGTCGTACATCACCCACATGAGTTATAAACACATTGACATTCCCGTGGGTGTCGTACATCACTCACATGAGTTATAAACACAATTACATTCTAGTGGATGTCGTACACCAACCACATGAGTTATAAACACATTGACATTCCCGTGGGTGTCGTTCATCACCCACATGCGTTATAAACACATTTACATTCCCGTGTGTGTCGAACATCACTCACATGAGTTATAAACACAATGATATTCTAGCGGATGTCGTACACCAACCACATGAGTTATAAACACATGGACATTCCCGTGGGTGTCATACATCACTCACATGAGTTATAAACACAATGACATTCTAGTGGATGTCGTACATCACCCACATGAGTTATAAACACATTGACATTTCCGTGGGTGTCGTACACCACTCACATGAGTTATAAACACATTTAAATTTCTGTGGGTGTCGTACACCACCCACATGAGTTATAAACACATTGCCATCCCGTGGGTTTCGTTCATCACATGAGTTATAAACACATGGACATTCCCGTGGGTGTCGTTCACCACCCACATGAGTTATAAACACATGAACATTTCCGTTGCTGTCGTACATAACCCACATGAGTCATAAACACATTGACATTCCCGTGGGTGTCATACATCACTCACATGAGTTATAAACACATTGACATTCCCGTGTGTGCCGGACATCACACACATGAGTTACAAACACATTGACATTCCCGTGGGTTTCGTACATCACTCACATGAGTTATAAACACATTGACATTCCCGTGGGTGTCGTACATCACTCACAAGATTTATAAACACAATGACATTCTAGTGGATGTCGTACCCCAACCAGATGAGTTATAAACACATCGACATTCCCATGGGTGTCGTACATCACCCACATGAGTTATAAACACAATGACATTCCCGTGTGTGCCGGACATCACCCACATGAGTTACAAACACATTGACATTCCCGTGGGTTTCGTACATCGCTCACATGAGTTATAAACACATGGACATTCCCGTGGGTGTCGTTCATCCCTCACATGAGTTATAAACACAATGACATACTAGTGGATGTCGTACACCAACCAGAAGAGGTATAAACACATTGACATTCCCGTGGGTGTCATACATCACTCACATGAGTTATAAACACAATGACATACTAGTGGATGTCGTACACCAACCCGATGAGTTATAAACACATTGACATTCTCATGGGTGTCGTACATCAACCACATGAGTTTTAAATACATTGACATTTCTGTGGGTGTCGTACATCACCCACATGAGTTATAAACACATTGACATTCCCATGGGTGTCGTACATCAACCACATGAGTTTTAAATACATTGACATTTCCGTGGGTGTCGTACATCACCCACATGATTTATAAACACATTGACATTTCCGTGGGTGTCGTGCATCACCCACATCAGTTATAAACACTTTGAAATTCCCGTGGGTGTCGTACATCACCCGCATGTGTTACAAACACATTGACATTTCCGTGGGTGTCGTGCATCACCCACATGAGTTATAAACACATGGACATTCCCCTGGGTGTCGTACATCACCCACATAAGTTTTACACACATTAACATTCCCCTGGGTGTCGTTCATCACCCACATGAGTTACAAACACATTGACATTCCCGTGGGTGTCGTACATCACCCACATGAGTTTTACACACATTAACATTCCCATGGGTGTCGTACATCACCCACATGAGTTTTAAACACATGGACATTCCCGTGGGTGTCGTACAAAACCCACATGAGTGATTAACACATGGACATTCCCGTGGGTGTCGTAAATCACCCACATGAGTTATAAACACATTGACATTCCCGTGGGTGTCGTACATCACCCACATGAGTTTGTACACCCCCTCCGCTCTCCCTTCCCTTCTTGTTATTGTTACATTCCGTCAAAACTAACCCCTCGACACTTCCTCATCTTTCCCTTCCCTTCTCGTTAATGTTACATACGTACGATCTAAACTAACCCTTCGTCACTCCCTCCTCTTTCTCTTCCCTTCTTGTAGATGTTACATACGGTCTAAACTATCCCCTACACATTCCCCCTCTTTCCCTTCCCTTCTTGTTAATGTTACATACGGTCTAAACTATCCCGTCCACACTTCCTCCTCTTTCCCTTCCCTTCTTGTTAATGTTACATACGGTTTAAACTATCCACTCCACATTCCCTCCTCTTTCCCTTCCCTTCTCGTTAATGTTACATACGGTCTAAACTAACCCCTCCAAACTCCCTCCTCTCTCTCTTCCCTTCTCGTTAATGTTACATACGGTCTAAACTAACCCCTTCACACTCCCTCATCTTTCCCTTCCATTCTCGTTAATGTGGCATACGGTCAAAATTAACCCCTTGACCAACCCTCATCTTTCCCATATCTTATCGTTAATAATACATACGTACGTTCTGAACTAACCCCTCCTCACTCCCTCCTCTCTCCCTTCCCTTCTCGTTAATGTTACATACGGTCTAAACTAACCCCTCCACACTCCC
>NW_018403639.1:16840-16904 GCF_002113885.1 Mizuhopecten yessoensis | reverse complement strand
CTCTCCATTCCCTTATCGTTAATGTTACATACGGTGTAAACTATCCCGTCAACATTCCCTCCTT
>NW_018403639.1:1908-14664 GCF_002113885.1 Mizuhopecten yessoensis | reverse complement strand
AATGATACATACGTACGTTCTAAACTAACCCCTCCTCACTCCCTCATCTTTCCCTTCCCATCTCGTTAATATTGCATACGGTCTAAATTAATCCCTTTACCATCCCTCATCTTTTCCTTCCCTTCTCGTTAGTGATACATACGTACGGTCTAAACTAACCCCTCCACACTCCCTCCGCTCTCCCTTCCCTTCTTGTTATTGTTACATAACGTCTAAACTAACCCCTCCACACTCCCTCCTCTTTCCCTTCCCTTATCGTTAATGTTGCATACGGTCTAAATTAACCCCTTTACCATCCCTCATCTTTTCTTCCCTTCTCGTTAATGATACATACGGTCTAAATTATCCCATGCACAGTCCTTCCTCTTTCCCTCCCCTTCTCGTTAATGTTACATACGGTCTAAACTAACCCCTCAACACTCCCTCCTCTCTCCCTTCCCTCCTCGTTAATGTTACATAAGGTCTAAACTAACCCCTCCACACTCCCTCCTCTTTCCCTTCTCTTCTCGTTAATGTTGCATACGGTCTAAATTAACCCCTTTACCTTCCCTCATCTTTTCTTCCCTCCTCGTTAATGATACATACGGTCTAAATAATCCCATCCACAGTCCCTCCTCTTTCCCTTCCCTTATCGTTAATGTTACATACGGTCTAAACTAACCCCTCCACACTTTCTCCTCTTTCCCTTCCCTTCACGATAATGTTACATACGGTCTAAATTATCCCCTCCACATTCCCTCCTCTTTCTCTTCCCCTCTCGTTAATGTTACATACGGTCTAAACTAACCCCTCCACATTCCCTCCTCTTTCCCTTCCCTTCTCGTTAATGTTACATACGGTCTAAACTACCCCCTCCACATTCCCTCCTCTTTCTCTTCCCCTCTCGTTAACGTTACATACGGTCTAAACTAACCCCTCCACACTCCCTCCTCTCTCTCTTCCCTTCTCGTTAGTGTTACATACGGTCTAAACTAACCCCTCCACAATCCCTCCTCTTTCCCTTCCCTTCTCGATAATGCTACATACGGTCTAAACTATCCCCTCTACATTCCCTCCTCTTTACCTTCCCTTCTCGTTAATTTTACATACGATCTAAACTAACCCCTCCACACCCCCTCCTCTCTCTCTTCCCTTCTCGTTAGTGTTTCATACGGTCTAAACTAACCCCCCACACTCCCTCCTCTCTCCCTGCCCTTCTCGTTAATGTTACATCCGGTCTAAACTAACCCCTCCACCCCCCCTCATCTTTCCCTTCCTCGTTAATGTTACATACGATCTAAACAAACCCCTCCACACTCCCTCCTCCCCTTCTCGTTAATGATACTTACCTACGGTATAAGTAAACCCCTCCACACTCCCTCCCCTCTCCCTTCCCTCTAGTTATTGTTACATACGGTCTAAACTATCCCCTCTACATTCCCTCCTCTTTCCCTTCCCTCCTCGTTAATGTTACATACGGTTAAAACTAAACCCTCCACACTCCCTCATCTTACCCTTCCCTTCTCGTTAATGTCACATGCGGTCTAAACTAACCCCTCCATCCCTTATCGTTAATGTTACACACGGTCTAAACTAACCCCTCCACCCCCCCTCATCCCCCTTCCCTTCTCGTTAATGTCACATACGGTCTAAACTATCCCCTACACACTCCCTCATCTTTCCCTTTCCTTCCCGTTTATGTTACATACGTTCGGTCTAAACTAACCCCCCCACACTCCCTCCTTTCTCCCTTCCCTTCATACGGTCTAAATTACCCCCTTTACCTTCCCTCATCTTTTCCTTCCCTTCCCGTTTATGTTACATAGTTAATATTGCATACGGTCTAAATTAATCCCTTTACCATCCCTCATCTTTTCTCGTTAATGTTACATACGTTTAAAACTAACCCCTCCTCACCCCCTCATCTTTCCCTTCCCTTCTTGTTAATGTTACATACGGTCTAATCTACCCCCTCCACACTCCCGCCGCTCTCCCTCCCCTTCTTGTTATTGTTACATAAGGTCTAAACTTACCCCTCCACTCTCCCTCCTCTTTCCATGCCCTTCTCGTTTAATGCTACATACGGTCTAAATTATCCCATCCACACTCCCTCCTCTTTCCCTTTTCCCTTATCGTTAATGTTACACACGGTCTAAACTAACCTCTCCACACTCCCTCCTCTCTCCCCTCCCTTCCCGTTAATGTAACATACGGTTTAAACTTACCCCTCCACACTCCCCCCTCTCTCCCTTCCCTTCTCGTAAATGTTACATACGGTCTAAACATACGGTCTAAATTATCCCCTTTACCATCCCTCATCTTTTCCTTCCCTTCTCGTTAATGTTACTTACGGTCTAAACTATCCCGTCCGCATTTCCTCCTCTTTCCCTTCCCGTATCGTGAATGTTACATACGTTCTAAACTAACCCCTCCTCGCTCCTCCCTCTCTCCCCCCTCTCTCCATGCCATTCTCGTTAATGTTACATACGATCTAAACTACCCCCTCCACACTCCCACCTCTCTCTCTTCCCTTCTCGTTAATGTTACTTACGGTCTAAACTATCCCGTCCGCATTTCCTCCTCTTTCCCTTCCCTTCTCGATAATGCTACATACGGTCTAAACTATCCCGTACACATTTCCTCCTCTTTCCCTTCCCGTATCGTGAATGTTACATACGTTCTAAACTAACCCCTCTAAACTAACCCCCCCTCCCTCCCTCCTCCTTCCATTCCCTTCTCGTTAATGTTACTTACGGTCTAAACTATCCCGTCCGCATTTCCTCCTCTTTCCCTTCCCTTCTCGATAATGCTA
Source organism: Mizuhopecten yessoensis (assembly GCF_002113885.1). Classification (NCBI taxonomy): domain Eukaryota; kingdom Metazoa; phylum Mollusca; class Bivalvia; order Pectinida; family Pectinidae; genus Mizuhopecten; species Mizuhopecten yessoensis. The sequence continues at coordinate 11,873 of NW_018403639.1, read as the reverse complement.
CATACGGTCTAAAATATCCCCTCCACAACTAACCCCTCCACACTCCCACCTCTCTCTCTTCCCTTCTCGTTAGTGTTTCATACGGTCTAAACTATCCCGTTCACATTTCCTCCTCTTTCCCTTCCCTTCTCGTTCATGTAACATAAGGTCTAAACTAACCCCTCCACCCCCCCTCATCTTTCCCTTTCCTTCCCGTTAATGTTACATACGTCCGGTCTAAACTAACCCCTCCAATATCCCTCCTTTCTCCCTTCCCTTCATACGGTCTAAATTACCCCCTTTACCTTCCCTCATCTTTTCCTTCCCTTCCCGTTAATGATACATACGTACGGTCTAAACTAACCCCTCCATACTCCCTCCGCTCTCCCTTCCCGTCTTGTTATTGTTACATAACGTCTACATGCGTACGTTCTAAACTAACCCCTCCTCGCTCCTCCCTCTCTCCCCCCTCTCTCCATGCCATTCTCGTTAATGTTACATACGTTTAAAACTAACCCCTCCTCACCCCCTCATCTTTCCCTTCCCATCTTGGTAATATTGCATACGGTCTAAATTAATCCCTTTACCATCCCTCATCTTTTCTTCTCTTCTCGTTTATGATACATGCGTACGTTCTAAACTAACCCCTCCTCGCTCCTCCCTCTCTCCCCCCTCTCTCCATGCCATTCTCGTTAATGTTACATACGCTCTAAACTATCCCGTCCACATTCGCTCCTCGTTCCCTTCCCTTCTCGTTAATGTCACATGCGGTCTAAACTAACCCCTCCACCCCCCCTCATCTTTCCCTTTCCTTCCCGTTAATGTTACATACGTCCGGTCTAAACTAACCCCTCCACCCCCCCTCATCTTTCCCTTTCCTTCCCGTTTATGTTACATACGTTCGGTCTAAACTAACCCCCCCACTCTCCCTCATCTTTCCCTTCCCATCTCGCTAATATTGCATACGGTCTAAATTAATCCCTTTACCATCCCTCATCTTTTCTCGTTAATGTTACATAAGGTCTAAACTAACCCCTCCACCCCCCCTCATCTTTCCCTTCCCTTCTCGTTAATGTCACATACGGTCTAAACTATCCCTTCCACATTCCCTCCTCTCTCCCTTCCCATCTCGTTAATGTTACATACGGTTAAAACTAAACCCTCCACACTCCCTCATCTTTACCTTCCCTTCTCGTTAATGTTACTTACGGTCTAAACTATCCCGTCCGCATTTCCTCCTCTTTCCCTTCCCTTATCGCTAATGTTACATACGGTCTAAATTATCCCATCCACAGCCCCTCCTCTTTCCCTTCCCTTATCTTTAATGTTACATACGTTCTAAACTAACCCCTCTAAACTAACCCCTCCTCACTCCCTCCTCTCTCCCTTCTCGTTAATGATACATGCGTACGTTCGAAACTAACCCCTCCTCACTCCCTCCTCTCTCCCTTCTCGTTAATGATACAAAGGGTCGAAATTATCCCATTCACACTCCCTCCTCTTTCCCTTCTCTGATCGTTAATCCCTCCACATTCCCTCCTCTTCCCCTACCCTTCTCGTTAATGTTACATATGGTCTAAATTAACCCCTTTACCATACCTCATCTTTTCTTCTCTTCTCGTTAATGATACATGCGTACGTTCGAAACTAACCCCTCCTCACTCCTTCCTCTCTCCCTCCTCTTTCCATTCCCTTCTCGTTAATGTTACTTACGGTCTAAACTATCCCGTCAACATTTCCTCCTCTTTCCCTTCCCTTCTCGTTAATGTCACATGCGGTCTAAACTAACCCCTCCACCCCCCCTCATCTTTCCCTTCCTCGTTATTGTTACATACGATCAAAACTACCCCCTCCCCTCCCTCATCTTTCCCTTCCCATCTCGCTAATATTGCATACGGTCTAAATTATCCCCTTTACCATCCCTCATCTTTTCTCGTTAATGTTACATACGATCTAAACAAACCCCTCCACACTCCCTCTTCTCTCCCTTCCCTTCTCGTTACTGTTACATACGGTCTAAACTAATCCCTCCACACTCCCTCATCTTTGTTACATACGGTTTAAACTATCCACTCCACATTCCCTCCTCTCTCACTTCCCATCTCGTTAATGTTACATACGCTCTAAACTATCCCGTCCACATTCGCTCCTCGTTCCCTTCCCTTCTCGTTAATGTTACATACGGTTAAAACTAACCCCTCCTCACTCCCTCATCTTTCCCTTCCCATCTCGTTAATATTGCATACGGTCTAAATTAACCCCTTTACCATCCCTCATCTTTTCTTCTCTTCTCGTTAATGATACATGCGTACGTTCTAATCTAACCCCTCTTCACTCCCTCCTCTTTCTCTTCCCTTATCGTTAATGTTACATACGGTGTAAACTATCCCCTCCACATTCCCACCTCTCTCTCGTCCCTTCTCGTTAATGTTACATACGGTGTAAACTAACCCCTCCACACTCCCTCATCTTTCCTTCCCTTCTCGTCAATGTTACATACGGTCTAAATTAACCCCTTTACCATCCCTCATCTTTCCCTTCCCTTTTCGTTAATGATACATACGTACGTTCTAAACTAACCCCTCCTCACTCCCTCCTCTCTCCCTTCCCTTCTCGTTAATGTAACATACGGTTTAAACTTACCCCTCCACACTCCCTCATTTTTCCCTTCCCTTCTCGTTAATATTGCATACGGTCTAAATTAACCCATTTACCATCCCTCATTTTTTCCTTCCCTTCTCGTTAATGATACTTACCTACGGTATAAGCTAACCCCTCCACACTCCCTCCGCTCTCCCTCCCCTTCTTGTTATTGTTACATAAGGTCTAAACTTACCCCTCCACACTCCCTCCTCTTTCCATGCCCTTCTCGTTTAATGCTACATACGGTCTAAACTATCCCCTCCACACTCCCTCCTCTTTCCCTTCCCTTTCCGTTAATGTTACATACGGTCTAAACTATCCCCTCTACATTCCCTCCTCTTTACCTTCCCTTCTCGTTAATATTGCATACGGTTTAAACTAACCCCTCCACACTCCCTCCTCTCTCCCTTCCCTTCTCGTTAATGTTACATACGGTCTAAACTAACCCCTCCACACTCCCTCATATTTCCCTTCCCTTCTCGTTTATATTGCATACGGTATAAATTAACCCCTTTACCATCCCTCATCTTCCCCTTCCCTTCTCGTTAATGATACATGCGTACGTTCTAATCGAACCCCTCTTCACTCCCTCCTCTTTCCCTTTCCTTATCGTTAATGTTACATACGGTGTAAACTTTCCCCTCCACATTCCCTCCTCTTTCCCTTCCCTTCTCGTTTATGTAACATACGGTCTAAACTAACCCCTCCACACTCCTTCATCTTTCCCTTCCCATCTCGTTAATATTACATACGGTCTCAATTAACCCCTTAACCATCCCTCATCTTTTCCTTCCCTTCTCGTTAATGATACATACGTACGATCTAAACTTACCCCTCCACACTCCCCCCTCTTTCCATGCCCTTCTAGTTTAATGCTACATACGGTCTAAACTAACCCCTCTACACTCCCTCCGCTCTCCCTTCACTTCTCGTTAATGTTACATACGGTCTAAATTTACACCTTTAAACTCCCCCATCTTTTCCTCCCCTTACAGTTTAAACTACCCCCTCCACACTCCCTCCGCTCTCCCTTCACTTCTTGTTATTGTTACATTCCGTCTAAACTAACCCTTCGACACTCCCTCATCTTTCCCTTCCCTTCCCGTTAATGTTACATACGTTCGGTCTAAACTAACCCCTCCACACTCCCTCATCTTTCCCTTTCCTTCCCGTTTATGTTACATACGTACGGTCTAAACTAACCCCTCCATACTCCCTCCGCTCTCTCCTTCCCTTCTTGTTATTGTTACATAACGTCTAAACTTACCCCTCCACACTCCCTCCTCTTTCCATGCCCTTCTCGTTTAATGCTACATACGGTCTAAAATATCCCCTCCACATTCCCTCCTCTTTCCCTTCCCTTCTCGTTAATGTCACATGCGGTCTAAACTAACCCCTCCACACTCCCTCCTTTCTCCCTTCCCTTCATACGGTCTAAATTAACCCCTTTACCATCCCTCATCTTTTCTTCCCTTCTCGTTAATGACACATACGTACGTTCTAAACTAGCCCCTCCTTACTCCCTCCTCTCTCCCTTCCCTTCTCGTTAATGTTACATACGGTCTAAACTAACCCCTCCACACTCCCACCTCTCTCTCTTCCCTTCTCGTTAATGTTACATACGGTCTAAACTAACTCCTCCACACTCCCTCATCTTTCCCTTCCCTTCTCGTTAATGTTACATACGGTCTAAATTAACCCCTTTACCATCCCTCATCTTTTCCTTCCCTTCTCGTTAATGATACATACGTACGGTCTAAACTAACCCCTCCACACTCCCTCCGCTCTCCCTTCCCTTCTCGTTTAATGCTACATACGGTCTAAACTATCCCCTCCACACTCCCTTCTCTTTCCCTTCCCTTATCGTTAATGTTACATACAGTCTAAACTATCCCGTCCACATTCACTCCTCTTTCCCTTCCCTTCTCGTTTATGTTACGTACGGTCTAAACTAACCCCTCCACACTCCCTCCTCTTTCCCTTCCCTTATCGTTAATGTTACATACAGTCTAAACTATCCCGTCCCCATTCACTCCTCTTTCCCTTCCCTTCTCGTTTATGTTACATATGGGCTAAACTAACCCCTCCACACTCCCTCATCTTTCCCTTCCAATCTCGTTAATATTGCATACGGTCTCAATTAACCCCTAAACCATCCCTCATCTATTCCTTCCCTTCTCGTTAATGATACATACGTACGGTCTAAACTTACCCCTCCACACTCCCTCCTCTTTCCATGCCCTTCTCGTTTAATGCTACATACGGTCTAAACTATCCCCTCTACATTCCCTCCTCTTTCCCTTCCCTTCTCGTTAATGCTACATACGGTCTAAACTATCCCCTCCACACTCCCTCCTCTTTCCCTTCCCTTATCGTTAATGTTACATACGGTCTAGACTATCCCCTCTACATTCCCTCCTCTTTCCCTTCCCTTCTCGTTAATGTTACATACGGTTTAAACTAACCCCTCCACACTATCTCCTCTCTCCCTTCCCTTCTCGTTAATGTTACATGTACATACGGTCTAAACTAACCCCTCCACACTCCCTCATCTTTCCCTTCCCTTCTCGTTAATGTTACATGGACATACGGTCTAAACTAACCCCTCCACACCCCCTCATCTTTCCCTTCCCTTCCCGTTTATGTTACATACGCACGGTTTAAACTAACCCCTCCACACTCCCTCCTCTCTCCCTTCCCCTCTCGTTAATGTTACATACGGTCTAGACTTACCCCTCCACACTCCCTCATATTTCCCTTCCCTTCTCGTTTATATTGCATACGGTCTAAATTAACCCCTTTACTATCCCTCATCTTCCCCCTTCCCTTCTCGTTAATGATACATGCGTACGTTCTAAACTAACCCCTCTTCACTCCCTCCTCTTTCCCTTCCCTTATCGTTAATGTTACATACGGTGTAAACTATCCCCTCCACATTTCCTCCTCTTTCCCTTCCCTTCTCGTTTATGTTACATACGGTCTAAACTAACCCCTCCACACTCCCTCATCTTTCCCTTCCAATCTCGTTAATATTGCATACGGTCTCAATTAACCCCTTAACCATACCTCATCTATTCCTTCCCTTCTCGTTAATGATACATACGTACGGTCTAAACTTACCCCTCCACACTCCCTTTTTTCCATGCCCTTCTCGTTTAATGCTACATACGGTCTAAACTTTCCCCTCCACACTCCCTCCTCTTTCCCTTCCCTTACGGTTTAAACTACCCCCTCCACACTCCCTCCTCTTTCCCTTCCCTTCCCGTTTATGTTACATACGTTCGGTCTAAACTAACCCCTCCACACTCCCTCATCTTTTCCTTCCCTTCCCGTTTATGTTACATACGTACGGTTTAAACTACCCCCTCCACACTCCCTCCTCTTTCCCTTCCCTTACGGTTTAAACTACCCCCTCCACGCTCCCTCCTCTTTCCCTTCCCTTCCCGTTTATGTTACATCCGTACGGTCTAAACTAACCCCTCCATACTCCCTCCGCTCTCCCTTCCCTTTTTGTTATTGTTACATAAGATCTAAAATTACCCCTCCACACTCCCTCCTCTTTCCATGCCCTTCTCGTTTAATTCTTCTTACGGTCTAAACTATCCCCTCCACACTCCCTCCTCTTTCCATGCCATTCTCGTTAATGTTACATACGGTCTAAACTAACCCCTCCACACTCCCTGCTCTCTCCCTTCCCTTCTCGTTAATGTTACATACGGTCTAAACTAACCCCTCCACACTCCCTGCTCTCTCCCTTCCCTTCTCGTTAATGTTACATACGGCCTAAACTATCCCCTCCACACTCCCTCATCTTTCCCTTCCCATCTCATTAATGTTACATACGGTCTAAACTAACCCCTCCACACTCCCTCATTTTACCCTTCCCATCTCGTTAATGTTGCATACGGTCTAAATTAACCCCTTTACCATCCCTCATCTTTCCCTTCCCTTCTCGTTAATGATACATACGTACGTTCTAAACTAACCCCTCCTCACTCCTTCCTCTCTCCTTTCCCTTCTCGTTAATGTTACATACGGTTTAAACTAACCCCTCCACACTCCCTAATTTTACCCTTCCCTTCTCGTTAATATTGCATACGGTCTAAATTAACTCCTCAACCATCTCTCATCTTTTCCTTATCTTCTCGTTAATGATACATACGTACGGTCTAAGCTAACCTTTCCACACTCCCTCCGCTCTCCCTTCCCTTCTTGTTATTGTTACATAAGGTCTAAACTATCCCCTCCACACTCCCTCCTCTTTCCCTTCTCTGATCGTTAATGTTACATACGGTCTAAACTGTCCCCTCCACATTCCCTCCTCTTTCCCTTCCCTTCCCGTTAATGTTACATACGGTCTAAATTAACCCCTTTAAACTCCCTCATCTTTTCCTTCCCTCCTCTTTCCCTTCCCTTATCGTTAATGTTACATAAGGTCTAAACTAACCCCTCCACACTCCCTCCACACTCCCTCCGCTCTCCCTTCCCTTCTTGTTATTGTTACATTCCGTCTAAACTAACCCCTCGACACTCCCTCATCTTTCCCTTCCCTTCCCGATAAACACATTGACATCCCCGTGGGTGTCGTACGTCACCCACATGAGTTATAAACACATTGCCACTCCCCTGGGTGTCGTACATTACCCACATGAGTTTTAAACACATTGCCATTCCCGTGGGTGTCGTACATCACCCACATGAGTTATAAACACATTGCCATTCCCGTGGGTGTCGTTCATTGTACATTACCCACATGAGTTTTAAACACATTGCCATTCCCGTGGGTGTCGTACATCACCCACATGAGTTATACACATATTGTAATTCCCGTGGGTGTCGTACATCACCCAGATGAGTTATAAACACATTGACATTCCCTTGGGTGTCGTACATCATCCAGATGAGTTATAAACACATTGACATTCCCGTGGGTGTCGTAAATCACTCACTTAGTTATAAACACTTTGGCATTCCCGTGGTTATAAACACATTGACATTCCCGTGGGTGTCGTTCATTGTACATTACCCACATGAGTTTTAAACACATTGACATTCCCGTGGGTGTCGTACATCACCCACATGAGTTATACACATATTGACATTCCCGTGGGTGTTGTACATCACCCAGATGAGTTATAAACACATTGACATTCCCGTGGGTGTCGTAAATCACTCACTTAGTTATAAACACATTGACATTCCCGTGGGTGTCGTACATCACCCAGATGAGTTATAAACACATTGAGATTCCCGTGGGTGTTGTACATCACCCACATGAGATATAAAAACATTGACATTCCCGTGGGTGTCGTACATCACTCACATGAGTTATAAACACATTGACATTCCCGTGTGTGTCGAACATCACCCACATGAGTTATAAACACATCACGTCCGGAGGGACAATTGATGACCAATACAGTTATTAGCACATGTGTACATTAAAGTAAAGTCAAGCAACTATCTGGCACGTATTGATTTGTTTGTTTGTTTGTTTGGGGTTTCACGTTCTCGCCACAGTCAGGGTCATATAGTAGACGCCATCGAAAAGGAAGAGCGCGGAAACGAGAAAAAGAAATATAAAAGTCCCAAATGAATCTGCAATAGGACCAGCAGATCCCCTAAAACTTTTCGCTTTGTCGCGGCAACGAAGTGAAAACCGCCATTTTATTTTACAAGACGCTTGAACGCCGCGACAAAGCGAAAAGGCATCTCTTAATCGGCGCCAGGCATCGCTTAATTACCTCAGTTAATCGGCGCCAGGCATCGCTTTATTACCTCAGTTAATCGGCGCCAGATCGGTGTTTCGCCTTTCTTGTCAAAACAAAAACACGTTATCATATGTTTACAAACCTGACTTTTGTTGCCGTGACGAAGCGAAAAAGCGTTGTTTTATTTTGTTAAACGGCGCTTTTTCGCTTTGTTGCGGCGAAAAGGCGAAAACGCAAAAGTGGACTTATTGGGAAACCAGTCGTCAGATTATCCAATAATTCTAAAACAGTTCATTATTGTACCTCACTGAACTTCCCCTTTTTTCTTTTAAGAAATTCGTTTAAAAAAAAACCTCCATTTAAGAGTTCAATGCGGACGTTCGTATTATTAGAGTGATGTATCCTCATTATCAAAAGAAATATTTCTAATGATGAAGATCGAAAAGATAAGGTACAGCAGACATCTGCAGCCACTGCAGTTATTTACACCTGAAGTATGATTTACCGTTAGACTTGTTTCGGTGGCGATGGCTGACATAGATACTACGTAATACTGTTTGTTATTCTGTGGTAGCGGCAGAAAAATTAGAAATATATCTCTATTTCAAAGTATATTATTGGAATAAATTCCGAACAAGTTGAAACACAAGTGGCGTAGGATGTCTCCGAGCACTAATACTCGTAAGCTAGGGTACTCGAATTCAAGTAGAAACACTTAATCATATTCATTTACTGTGTTTTCATACAAATTGAGGAGGCTCCGAAAGTTACTTAAAAATGATCAGTTTCAATATGAGAAGGAGACCGACTGTGGGTATTTTTATTCAGATTTGTTTACAGTATATACTGATATGAGGTGTAACGACCCATTACACCTCCATAGTTCGTTTTGTCTTAAACGTCCCATGGTGAATTTGAAAACAATCGTACTTTGATGCACATTTCTTGAATAAGAAAACTAATACATTTAAGGTGTTGTCAAATTAGTAAAATCGAAACAAATCTCAATTTTAACCAATCAGCTAGGCAAGCCAAAAGCGGTCATCTTGTCCGATCGCAAAACATTAGTTAATGTGAAGTTCCAAATAGTATATCACACCATCACCTAAAATTGGACCGATCAGAAATCAGGCCACGGTGGCCATCTTGTTAAACCAGGAAACGGAAGTCCATAATAGGACTTCTTTTCAATATAAAATGATTGTTGAATTTCGAGTAATCAGTGGCAGCCATGTTCACTGTGTAGGACTGACACCGGATATAGCTAGTACCGAATAGGGCATGGACGATAGGCGCACACAAGACAAGGGATGATTTCCGAGATTTCTGGTATTTTCTGGTAGCGTAGAGACAAATAAAGGAGCACAACAGTTATACAATGAACAATGATGTATGTAATGCAGATGATTTGTAAACTATTTCATGCGATCTGAGGATATTGTTAAAAAATGACTACAAAGTACCGGTACAAAATAATTTACAAAGAAAGAAGAAGAGATAACTATTAAAGTATGATATATACGATGATGAAACGGACGTTACTGGCATATGTAGACACATATAATGGTCATATGTCTAAATGTAGTCATTACGATGTACGGCGAATGGTTGTTGATACATTTCCAAGTGTAC
>NW_018403639.1:748-833 GCF_002113885.1 Mizuhopecten yessoensis | reverse complement strand
AGCATGTTAACAGTACGGCGACTAGCATGTTAACAGTACGGCGAACACTCTTCATTTCTCTACGTCAGGCTTACATTCTTCACTT
>NW_018403639.1:0-105 GCF_002113885.1 Mizuhopecten yessoensis | reverse complement strand
TCTCCCTTCCCTCTAGTTAATGTTACATACGGTCTAAACTAACCCGTCCACACTCCTTCATCTTTCCCTTCCCTTCTCGTTCATGTTACATAAGGTTTAAACTAA
>NW_018403638.1:10826-11157 GCF_002113885.1 Mizuhopecten yessoensis | reverse complement strand
TCGCCTTACTGGTTGTGTGCTCGCCTTGATGGTTTGTGTGCTCGCTTCGATGGTTTGTGTGCTCGCCTTACTGGTTTGTGTGCTCGCCTTACTGGTTTGTGTGCTCGCCTTACTGGTTNCTCGCCTTACTGGTTTGTTCGCTCGCCTTACTGGTTGTGTGCTCCCCTTGATGGTTTGTGTGCTCGCCTTACTGGTTGTATGGTCGCCTTACTGGTTGTGTGCTCGCCTTGATGGTTTATTCGCTCGCCTTACTGGTTTGTGTGCTCGCCTTACTGGTTTGTTCGCTCGCCTTACTGGTTTGTGGTCTCGCTTTGATGGTTTGTGTGCTCGA
>NW_018403638.1:0-105 GCF_002113885.1 Mizuhopecten yessoensis | reverse complement strand
GTTTGTGTACTCGCCTTGATGGTTTGAGTGCTCGCCTTGATGGTTCGTGTGCTCGCCTTAATGGTTTGTGTGCTCGCTTTGATGGTTTGTGTGCTCACCTTGATG
>NW_018403637.1:3634-3775 GCF_002113885.1 Mizuhopecten yessoensis | reverse complement strand
AGCGTGTAATAGATATAGATATGTACAGCGTGTAATAGATATAGAAATGTAAAGCGTGTAATAGATATAGATATGTACAGCGTGTAATAGATATAGTTATATACATCGTGTAATAGATATAGATATATACAGCGTGTAATG
>NW_018403637.1:0-105 GCF_002113885.1 Mizuhopecten yessoensis | reverse complement strand
GTAATAGATATAGATATGTACAGCGTGTAATAGATATAGATATGTTCAGCGTGTAATAGATGTAGATATGTACAGCGTGTAATAGATATAGATATGTACAGCGTG
>NW_018403636.1:58007-161812 GCF_002113885.1 Mizuhopecten yessoensis | reverse complement strand
GGACCTGTATCATCCGAATGTACACCAAAGGATTGTACTAGGGGGGCCTGTATCATCGGAATGTACACCAAAGGATTGAACCAGGTGACCTGTATCATCCGAAAGGGGGCGCGTACAGAGTACGAATTCCAGATGTACAGATAATCAAATATTCCCGCAGTTGGCAGCAGAAGCGGTAATAATGTGTCTTGTGCGGCACGAGCAGCAGAATGATATCACGTGTTCGCTTGTACACGGGTGGTAGATGTTGGTCATTGCTAGTCGCCTAGATACGAAAAAGAGTAGACAGATGTCCAACTGTCATCAGAAAAATCGGGCTTGCATAATATTTGTCCGGCTTTTGGATACAGGTTTTCATGGGCAATCTCTGGCTTTTCCCGGGCGTGCAGGTTGAGATCTATCATCGGAGTATCTCTTTATTGTCGTTTCGCGCGGTTTACGTCAGACTGCGGCGTACATATTTCCACGACAGATGACGGCAATTTGTTAGTTATCGACATATTTATGAGGACTTATTTGTATCGATCTATTTCGATTGCGTTTTATTTTGTCGTAGATTATGACTAAATATTTGCGTTGTGTTGTTTCATGCCAGTCGCTCAGTGGAGCGAGACCTATAGTGAGCGTAACCCCGAATACACACAGCATAACGGTAAAATTGACTGGCTATAAGGTAACCCCGAATACACGGCAACATAACGGTACAATTGACTGGCTACGAGGTATTCCCGAATACATGGCAACATAACGGTAACATTGATTGGCTATGAGGTAACCCCGAATACACGGCAGAATAACGATAAAATTGACGGGCTATAAGGTAACCCCGAATACACGGCAACATAACGGTACAATTGACTGGCTACGAGGTATTCCCGAATACACGGCAACATAACAGTAACATTGACTGGCTATGTGGTAACCCCGAATACACGGCAGAATAACGGTAACATTGACTGGCTATAAGGTAACCCCGAATACACGGCAACATAACGGTACAATTGACTGGCTATGAGGTAACCCCGAATACACGGCAACATAACGGTAACATTGACTGGCTATGAGGTAACCCCGAAAACACGGCAGCATAACGGTAACATTGACTGGCTATGAGGTAACCCCGAATAGACGGCAGCATAACGGTAACATTGACTGGCTATGAAGTATATTATCGCTTCTCTGTAATCTTAAAGTACAGGTATCAGCTTAGTGATTGGTCAGTTCTTTGTTTTGTTAACCTGAAATCAATTAAGTGCTAACCGCGAGCCTTCCATTTTATCAGGACATGTTCCGGGGGTGCAGAACACATAAGTGGGCGACATCTCTGGAATTTCGAGCACAGGGTGCAATACGCAATCATAAAAATTCTTATTTCACACTGACAACGTCACATCAGTATTACCTTAAAAAAATGTTTTTGAAAAGTCGCATTGTTGCGACATTGTGTAAAAACAATAGACCTCGAACACGGAACGAAACGAATACTAATATTTCCGCTTTCATTCATTCAGATATCTCTATGAACAACATTGTTGGTGTGTTATTCGAATTCCCGCTGAACATTGATGTTGTATCCTTGTGTGTCGACAGCGTGGTAAATATTTTACTGCATTTTACACAAACGAAACGTTTTAAAGTGAGCCTCGTTTTGACGTCAGGAACACTGTTACCTACTTACATGATGCAGCATAGCAGGTTTGGGTTTCCATGGTAAGGTCTTGGACATAACGGCGGAGATCCTGAGGTCTCTCCACGACACTGGCGTCTATTGTTGGGAGCGTGTTCCAGCCCATCTCTCTCATAAAGTTCTGCCGTATCATGTGTAACCTGCAACAAACAACAAGAACATACGTAAGTTCTAACAAAACTGGACATCAAAGTGGAAGTCGATAAACTAGGGCAATATTTGAACAAAGAAATAATTACATGGAGTCCCTTGAAAAAGCAAAATAAGGTCAAAATGTCCTGAAAAGGTGATCATTTTCTGCTCTATCGACGATTGGTTTTATTTAACGTCATATTAACATGGACGTGCCTCCATGTGTAAGCGTGCTGGTGTGTTTGTGTGCTGGAGACAGGATATGTTGGCGTTATTCCCTCCTTGTAATAGCGCGGCTCTGATGTCGACTTTATAGTGCTATCTTACTGAAATACCATGCCAAAGGCACCCAGCACAGAATTCCGCCCGGTCACATTATACTGACAACGAGTGAACCAGTCGTTAAGCAGGGAATACCAACTACTATTTTAAGGACTTTGGTATGTCTCGAGCGCGGGTCAGAACCCATTGCCTTCCTCATCTGCCTCATACGATACATGCAGTGGGTAACAGCTGGTGTATTCTTTTCCCGACCCCCGGCCTACAGGGGAGTCCATCGACGACACCCGACATGTAAATCTTAGTCAAATCCAAGTAATGTGACGTCCTCAATCATCGACCTTTATACAACACCAGCTATTAGTAGGTATGTCTAATCATTGGGTATTGCCCAGAATGACAGTAAGAACATAATTACCTGCGTATTTGGTTCTCCCACAATACGTAAAGGGTGTTTAACGCGAGGGCATTTCACATGACAGCGTGATAGTACACTCGTCTGAATCACTACCGTTTGCTATATTGTTTCCTTCCTTTTACTCAAAGCATTTAACCATTATAAGAGAAGAAAACCCAAGGCAGAAAAACAAACATCATATTTTCATATTTGTCGCAAAAACAGACAAATCAAGGAGTGGCACTGCGGGGGGTGATTGACCTATTCTGTCTTAATCTCCAAGTTAAAGCCCAGTCTGAGGATCCTGTCGATCTAGACATTATATAATTATATAAATTAAGCGATTTTCTCCCGCCGTAAAAAGAAAATGTTTCGGCAAAAATGACAGTTTTTCTGCCAACCACACAGCTTTAAAATGGTGTCTCCAATTTATAGAAAAAAAGTATACTTTTGGATTGTTTTTATTGTGAAATGATAATGGCGAACTCTTTATTGGTAAAATTTTTAACAACATTTGTGTTTACTTATTTAATATATATTTACTTATCTATTCAATATATATTTAGAAACAGAATCACTGGATCTGTCATGCGTTGTGTTTTATTTTCATACGGTAAATATATTTATTTATTTATTTATTTATATATTGAGTCAGGGAGGGAGGGGGTGGATGTACAGTTTTGTAGAAACTGTGTGCTCGCATGTAACTTTTACCTCATTTCGATTTAAATCTGCAATTATCGAAAGCCCTAACACTAACCCTAACCCTAAGCGTCGGCTTACATCAGATTCGTTTTAGGAAAGTACTACCAAAGACACGCCTATGCTATATCGACCACATGTAGCGTTAAACATAGGAAGCAACTACATAGACTAAAGTACATTTAAGGAAGGTATTTTTAATTCTTAAAATAGCCAACATATGTTCCGATAAATAATCTAATATGTTTAACATCGACCATAAGGGAGATCTACAGCATTAGGATGCCAAATAGGTTCTATTAAATCTTAATCAACCTTGAATATCACGTCGTTATCTCTTGAAACTGAAAGACGTTAATATTCTATAAATAAGCGATTCCTAAAAAAGTCTACAAATATTGTATAAACGAAAGAAAAACAGTCTACTGTATGACACCGCAACAATTAATGCAATAACTAATCGTCTAAATAGAGCACGTGTGTTAAATAGAGCACGTGTGTTAAATAGAGCACGTGTGTTAAATAGAGCACGTGTGTTAAATACAAAAGCAACACGGTATTACGGACGTGTCATTGACACAATTATCACGTCACCTTACCACAGTGTATTATGGCATCACCATATTCAGAATCACTTTAGATACTTGAAACTTGGTGGGGTCGAGACCCGATCACTGTTGAAATCACAAATCAGATTAGATAAAATTACAGGTATTAAACTTTCTTTACAATATTTGCGAAATAAAGTCTATAAGTGTATTTTAATCACCCGGATGGTAGCGCGCAGGAGCCTTAATGTAGGAGGGCACCGGAGTACCCGAAGTAAACCACGTGGTAAGGCAGGTGACCCCATACATTTTCAAGTCGTTCCGAGAAATCGAATCCCGGTCGTCTTGATTAAAACTAAATCAGTCAACCAAATCAGGGTTCAGAAACCAATAAGTTTGAGTAAGACGTGCTTTACCTTCTGATTAGTACAGGTTTATTTTTTAACCATAGAAAAAAAGGATGAGAAAATTCAAATGCAAATATTGCGTTTACCAATCAAATAAAACGTCCAAGTTCAATGGGGTTGTTTACTCTAGCGTAGAACATCAGTGAATCATTGTATCGTATTTAAGGTCAGGCCCATCTGTAAGCTGTCTGTTCACACACTGCACTCTAAGGTCAGCCGTATCGATGTTACAGAGTAATGTCCGGCGGTTGACCCCTCGGACCAGGTCTTGAGTAGATACTAGCAGTAACAGGATGCTGCCTATTGGCTATTTTCCTTTGGTCAGTGGTCATTCTGACATTAACACTGTAGTAATCACAACACCCACAAATTAGGGATTTGTCATAGTCAATGTAATCCTACCTAACGACAACATATGTCAGACTTAATTAGGGAAAAGTTTACAGAATAGTTCTCAATCATTCTTATAACATATTCCTTATTGAATAATACACTCAATATATATTTAATATATAAATATTTGATATAGATATGTACAACATAGAACAGAATTATTTTAACGTAGTAAGTATGAAATATAAACCTTAACAGAATTATATAAACATCAATGTTTTGTGTAAATTGTGCTGTTAAAGGAAACGAATTATACTACAAAAACAACGACTAGATCATCTATTTGTTGACGAGAGGAACATTGCTATGTGACGTAGAGCGTTAATGTAGTAATCGTTTCTATGTCATTGTAAGGTCAATGATACCACTTCATTAGTACTTATCGCCAATAACATTTCGATTCAGATTATTTATCTTGAATTATTATCCCTTCTATATAGGAGATAAAACAACCTAAGGGAGTTTTCCTGGCTAAGAGTAACTTCCCTGACAAGTTATTTGTATATGCTTTGTGACCCAATAATTGGACACATATTATGATGCTGTGCCTGTACGGCAACACTGATAATGGTAGAGACGTCGGTGAAATAAGATATTCTATTTAATTATAAAAATAATGTAGGTTTTGCAAGATAAAGATTCCGAGGTCGACTCTTGCAGTTTCCATGATTTTTAATACAACAACTGCAATTGTGTAAAATGGACGGCAACATGTGACAACGACCTAACCAAGTATTACACAATGGTGACAATGGTAATACAACAGTTAGATTTGTTGATCCCTTTACCTAAGGCAGCATTGGGAAAACAAGTTTCCAAGAAAAGTCAATGCCCTTTTACAATAAAACATTAGGATATATATCAGTGGGCGTTAAACCTAGTTTATGTCAGTGTACGATTTCCTGCTACGTACAGCACAACAAGGTCGATGTGATTATTGAGTATACCAGAATTAGGAATTCACGCTCAACAAGCCGACTCATATGAGGTCAGCTCGCGACATTCTTTTTCTGTAACAACACGCCAAACGTTATCGAAGGCTTAATTGAAGTGCCAGGCCAAAGCCAATTAACGTGTGCACTATCTAAATATTCGGGCACATTCTATGCTCTTTGAACCTCAGAGTCATAAACTTATTTTGTACATTTCACGACGCCTCCCGGATCAGCGTGTACAAGGTTCATTACACTATGTTAAAGATTATACATTTCACGACGCCTCCCGGATCAGCTTGTAAACATTACACTATATGTTAAAGATTATACATTTCACAACGCCTCCCAGATCAGCGTGTAAACATTACACTATGTTAAAGATTATACATTTCACGACGCCTCCCGGAACAGCGTGTAAACATTACACTATGTTAAAGATCATACATTTCACGACGCCTCCCGGATCAGCGTGTAAACATTACACTATGTTAAAGAGTATACATGCTTCTCCTTTCTACAACAATGACCATTTAATACTATCGATGCAAAACGAAGATGTCAAAGTAAAAGTATTTTGTAAATTATACTGACACTGGCTATTGTCAAGTGTAATGACTGCACCGAAAGTCAACTAGAAAATTGAGATCAAATGTCGGGTTTTTTTTACGATAATAGTATATGATTTACGAGGTCGAGAAAATTAACTATCTGCAATCTTGACATTGTTATCCCTAAAACATATTTAAAATAATATATGGGAGAAAATGTTGGATGACTATGTTGTTATGGTGTAGAATTTCGTACTCTTCATATCAACGTATGATGATCTTCACTTAAAGGTTAAATATCCTTAGCTACATGTGTATTAATTACATACAACATCTTGTATGTGATAGATGAGGATAAGTCTACGTTATCATAATCATATACACGATAACCTGTACAGAGTAAAGACAGGTTTATATATGAACGACCGACAGATGTTTAGGGCTTGTAGTGCACCGCAGTGTAATCACAGTATTAATTAGTGCAAAGCTGAGTTTGTAGGTGTTTTTTGCAGTTAAACCAAATGTCGTTCCTTTTTATCCACTTATAATATAATCATGTACACCAGATTATCGCAATGTCACAGCTATTTTATCTAGACTTGACAGCCGGAAATAGTTTTCCGGTACATCTTTAATTCATTGTGTTTCCTGAATTTTGTCTATTTATTGGTTGATTGATTTATTCTTGTGTGTTTATACTTTACGTAAATATATATATCAATATAGCAAACCTCCTCTTGACTGCCGCGCTGTCATAGCACTGATTGCTAGGGACAACCATTAATAGAGTTCTTTTAAAATTATATTTTTATGCATTTTAATTTTTGTTATGTATTTGTTTGGATGCAGCGATGAGAACTGCATAGTTAAAAGATTAGTCCACTGTCCAGCAATAGTGTCAATGGCATATTGTTGTTACAATGTGAAAATCTATTACATATTTTCCATTACTGTTTTTGATGGTACAATCACTCCATGCTGTTTTGATATATACAATGAATATGTTATACAATATCATCCTGTCCAATGCATAATGATGCAAAATAAAGTTGACCTTTTTTGTCCTGCGAAGTTCAGCAGTGGTTACACGCAGCTGTGTTGTGTAAATAACTCTTTAGGTCTAGTACAAATAGTAGCAATCACTACTAGTTCAACAAGGATTTTTCTGTTACATTAAATTGTTTTAATAGTACAATTGTAATTGATTCGTATAGCTTCAGAATCATTGTACCACATTGTATCACCGAGCCCATACCTGAAATTGCGTCGTCAATTACAGGTTATTTGATATATATGTTAAAACAATAAAAAATAAACTCTGGAAGAATTAACAAAATGGGCATTAAACTGTATCGAAATTTTAATTTAGCATTAAACTGTATCGAAATTTTAATTTACCATTAAACTGTATTGAAATTTTAATTTAGCATTAGACTGTATCGAAATTTTAATTTATCATTAAACTGTATCGAAATTCTAATTTAGCATTAAACTGGATCGAAATTTTAATTTACCATTAAACTGTATTGAAATTTTAATTTAGCATTAAACTGTATCGAAATTTTAATTTAGCATTAAACTGCTTTCTGTTTGCATTCATTGTCAATAAGAATGTCAACTGAAAGTTACCAGTTCCACGAAGCAATTCAATACTTTTATTGCCTTTTTTTGTTATAATTTTAATCTCATTTCAACTTGAAAATAGTTCAAATAATTGTACGTACTTTTTTTGCTTGTTAAACTGTTAAATCACATGTTGCCCTAGTTTATCACATGTTGCCCTAGTTTATCACATGTTGCCCTAGTTTATCACTAGTTGCCATAGTTTTCTCGAATTTGAGTTCAAATGATGGTTCTGTTGACACTTCCGTATTCTCTTGCTGTGCTTGTTACGTAGAACATAGATGTTTCAGGAATGGCCAGTGGTAACCAACTGTACTAGTATGATGTCATAATAATGATGACGTCAACATGTTGTCCGTGGCCTATAGCTGATATGAATATCATTTGAAGGTTAATATCGTAACAATATCATAGAGGGATATATATATATACTTTTCAAATTACGATTCAAGACAGTAATTATATTTCAATTTCTTGTGTCTTGGCGGTTTTAATGAGCAAACACTTACATTTACCAGTAAAACGATAGCAATACATGATTTTGTCCAGTTACAGTACTGATATCATCACACACAACAGATAATTCTACTGTCTGTGGTAGCCAGTATATGTTTTTCACAAAGCAGAACGACGTGGTAAGTGGGCCATACAGATATGTAGTGAATATATTGGACTGAAAATTGTAACAGTTTGTCTCATTTAAAAGCGGCTTTTACGACAATTTTGATAACTGACAAAGACATACACCCTAAGCGACATCGTAGATGGCAAATTTGTCAAAGCACAAGAGAATTTCATCTTTAGTCAAAATACATTAACCGCTGATATACAACACACACTTTACCACCGATCTGGTGCATACATTTATGTATGAATAAAACCACTGATTTAATAATTAATATTGAGCAAATGCATCAATTGACTACAGTGTTAATACATCAATTAACTACTAAGTGAAAATATTATCATTGAGCGAATACACTAATCAATCTCTGTGCTCATACATTAATAATGAGTTTATACATTAATTGACCATTGTGCTAATATATTTTATTGAACTTACATATTAATTGACCAGTAAGACGATACGTTTATATTGAGCTTATACATTAATTGACCACAGTGTTAATACATTTTTGTTGAACTAATATATTAATTGACAAGTTCGATGATACGTTAATATTGAGCGAATATATTAATCAACTACTGAGTTAATACATTACTACTGAGCTAATACATTACTACTGAGTTAATACATTACTACTGAGCTAATACATTACTACTGAGTTAATACATTACTACTGAGTTAATACATTACTACTGAGCTAATACATTACTACTGAGTTAATACATTACTACTGAGCTAATACATTACTACTGAGTTAATACATTACTACTGAGTTAATACATTACTACTGAGCTAATACATTACTACTGAGTTAATACATTACTACTGAGTTAATACATTACTACTGAGCTAATACATTACTACTGAGTTAATACATTACTACTGAGTTAATACATTACTACTGAGCTAATACATTACTACTGAGTTAATACATTACTACTGAGTTAATACATTACTACTGAGCTAATACATTACTACTGAGTTAATACATTACTACTGAGTTAATACATTACTACTGAGCTAATACATTACTACTGAGTTAATACATTACTACTGAGTTAATACATTACTACTGAGCTAATACATATATTAACCATTGAGCTAACCAATACGAACATGTACTGACGGCGCTGAGCAAGGTCAACTCGTGGCGCGGTACTGGCCGTAGTATGTGATGTCGTAGGCTGGTCAGTCACTCCTAGCTGGACCATCGGCGTGGTAGTCGGGGGGTCACAGTAACACAAGAGCACGTGCAAACACAGAAAATGAAACACGCACGTGTAACGAAG
Organism: Mizuhopecten yessoensis; assembly: GCF_002113885.1. Lineage (NCBI taxonomy): Eukaryota > Metazoa > Mollusca > Bivalvia > Pectinida > Pectinidae > Mizuhopecten > Mizuhopecten yessoensis. Next base: position 152,244 of record NW_018403636.1, on the reverse strand, counting down.
TCCTAACATGATTGCTGTGTTCCGTTGCTTCACACACAGAACTAATGAACACTGAAACTGTTGCAGTCACGTGTTAAAAGGTGTCGTATTTTTTCTGTCGGAGTTTCTTTTATGTTTATCACTGGAATGCTTGCAACCAAAGTTGTCCTCACGAATTCACCAATAAAGTTGTAACAACAACAAAAATATAAAAAAATAGCTGCCTTTGAAAAAATATGGTCACTTTTTCTTCTCCAAGCGTAATTCTATTTAGTATTCCTCTTTAAAAGGAGTAGCTGATATTTTGTTGTTATAATTATCTTAACTGTCAGCTTGTGTATACAACAAGTAAAATCACTTCTGCTCTGCGCACTATTTAACGGTACATTGCAAGTTTTCAGCGAGTCCTAGTCTATTAACCTAACTCAAAGCTGGGGGTGTTTATGAATTAATACTCCCTAGGTCAAAGGTCATGTTGATTCCCGTGGCGCGAACATATTACTATTGGAGGTTCGGAACCCACACACATACAACCCACCACCAGCCCTACTCATAAACACGTGTCCAACCCACCACCAGCCCTACTCATAAACACGTGTCCAAACCACCACCAGCCCTACTCATAAACACGTGTCCAACCCACAACCAGCCCTACTCATAAACACGTGTCCAACCCACCACCAGCCCTACTCATAAACACGTGTCCATCTCACCCCCAGCCCTACTCATAAACACGTGTCCATCACCAGCCCTACTCATAAACACGTGTCCATCCCTCATCCCTCCCTTTCACCCGATTATTATCTAATTTCAAAAAAGATTAATAGACTGCCCCTTTTTAAACCAAAAGAGCAAAAATGTTTTTATTTGAATCAAATTAACATGTCTAGACCTATAATATACGGATGTTGTCTAAAAATATCTTTTCGACGTTGACGCAGTTTTCTTATCTCATTTGTGAACTCAAATTTATGGTCGCTTTCACATACTCAGACACTGAGATCGTCTGCAATCATTTTGCACTGAAAAATAACAAATCTTAATTGAAGATTATTATCTTGAACGATAGTGAAGAAGGCTGTATAACACAGACAGAAATGCCAGCATGTTATATCCTAACCTTGAAAGAAATTCCCAGACGATCAAACATTGTTTACGTAACAGGAGATAACAAATACGGGCATTTTACAATAAATATTATTCATCAGCATTTTCCGTTGTGTTGCCTCTAAACAGTAATTCTATAGTGATAATTATTGCTATCACGTATCCGTTATTTAGTCCCTTATTTTATAACCTAAACTGTTCTATTCAAAGCAGTACCAAATAAAGCAGTACCAAATAAACACCTGCGCTTGAATTTTTCCCCATCGGAAACTGTTCTCGTCTATCACGTCTATAAGTCATATTAAAAAATTGATATTAGTTTTAACCTGTTCCCTTCCAGTAATGGTATTCACATATCATTTTCTGGCAAAACTGGCTGTTGTATTATTCGATTAAACTGTTTTTTTTATAAGCGAACGAAACGACACAACACAGATTGTTAAAACGGAATTTTCTTTTGTTATTTTTAAAGGACTTATATGAATTGAAACGAATATAACTAACAATAATCCTGATTGCTTACAAAACAATACAAAATCAATAGAATACAAACAGGTAAAAAAACCTAATGTAAACTCAAACTCGGTAAAACTAAGGCACACTATATTAAATATTTACACGTAGACTATTTGTACAACATAATAGAATAATAAATCTCAAGGTATTCCGGAGAGGTAAGCATCGCCTGCTTTCCTGTTACACTCGCCATGTAAATAAAACTATAAAATCAACATTCTTACAGTTAAAGCAGAGGAAGTACAAAGAAAACAAAAAACACACTTATATGAATAAACTTAAAACGGCTTTTCATACTATACAAGAGAATATAATAGTTCCACATGAGATGCTGATAACCACCTTATGTTACCTACATCCTTTACCAACCTGCATCACTTGAAACTTTATGATTACAGATTCTCTGTCTGCCAACAACATCTATCGCGGAAATCGGTGTATTCGGATCATGACTATTGAACACCCTACGATATGTAAACACTGCTTGGAGAAAGGTAAGCTTGGAATGTTATTGTAAAAAATGGGGAAGTTCGAAAAACTGGACAGCGTCATTCTTACATGAATAGGTAAAGATCGGATATTTTGCTAAATGCGCCATCGCAAATCACGCTTGGAGGCTCGTAGGTAACATTATACCATCATACCTGTTAATAATGTGCATTCCTATACTTAATTTATTAACGGTGAGATATAAGTAGTATACGGTAATATTAGCAGGACGTACCAGTTTCACAAAGTAATAGTTCTAGTAACACACGGTAAAATACGTTCGTGTGTTAGATTTCTAAACGTTTTGATTATCAGTTCTTGATTTAAATAACTATATAACGAACAAGTATGACGGTAAACAAATCAAATCATCATCGTCTTTGAGGGCTTAAAATGACAAATTCACGGTTTTTGGTACAACAAATGTGGTCGTGGAAGTGTTGGGAACCCACACATGATCGAGTACCGGTCCCATAGCTTTAACACTGCTGTCATTACAAACGAGAAAGATAGCATTACAGTTAATGCCCGGAGCCAGGATTGACAAGGCCTTGGGGCTATGGAGGAAATCGGGAGAAAACCAAATCAGGTCAAAACCATGTAATGTTGTTTTATAAAGTATTTTACAATACCCATGCTCATCTTCAGAAATTGTTAGAGACAAAACTTGTATTACTTTATAATAACAATACATAAACGGCGTGAGATTATAACAAATGGTATCTAACGTTACCCGGGTGACGAGTAACCAAACTCTCGGACATTGTTTGAAAATTCCGTACAAACAAAACCATATGGGTATTCCTAGAAGGACACCTGTAAATTAAAGACAAAACAACCAGAAACAGTAGCAGTTTCAATAGCATCATCATCCAATTTGACAAAATAGCTTGGCAAAATGCGCGGCTTCAGCAAAAACATCACAGTTTGATACAGTTGTCAATAGTTACAACACTGTTTGATACAGTTGTCAATAGTTACATCACTGTTTGATACAGTTGTCAATAGTTACATCACAGTTTGATGCAGTTGTCAATAGTGACATCACGGTTTGATACAGTTGTCAATAGTTACATCCCGGTTTGATACAGTTGTCAATAGTTACACCGCAGTTTGATACAGTTTTCAATAGTGACATCACGGTTTGATACAGTTGTCAATAGTTACATCGCAGTTTGATACAGTTGTCAAAAGGTACATCACAGTTTGATACAGTTGTCAATAGTTACATCACAGTTTGATGCAGTTGTAAATAGTGACATCACGGTTTGATACAGTTGTCAATAGGTACATCACAGTTTGATACAGTTGTCAATAGTGACATCACTGTTTGATACAGTTGTCAAAAGCTACATCACTGTTTGATACAGTTGTCAATAGTTACATCACAGTTTGATGCAGTTGTCAATAGTGACATCACGGTTTGATTCAGTTGTCAATAGTTACATCACGGTTTGATACAGTTGTCAATAGTTACATCGCAGTTTGATACAGTTGTCAATAGTTACAACACTGTTTGATACAGTTGTCAATAGTTACATCACAGTTTGATGCAGTTGTCAATAGTGACATCACGGTTTGATTCAGTTGTCAATAGTTACATCACGGTTTGATACAGTTGTCAAAAGTTACATCACGGTTTGATACAGTTGTCAATAGTTACATCGCAGTTTGATACAGTTGTCAAAAGGTACATCACAGTTTGATACAGTTGTCAATAGTGACATCACTGTTCGATACAGTTGTCAAAAGTTACATCACTGTTTGATACAGTTGTCAATAGTTACATCACAGTTTGATGCAGTTGTCAATAGTGACATCACGGTTTGATACAGTTGTCAATAGTTACATCACGGTTTGATACAGTTGTCAATAGTTACACCGCAGTTTGATACAGTTTTCAATAGTGACATCACGGTTTGATACAGTTGTCAATAGTTACATCACGGTTTGATACAGTTGTCAATAGTTACGTCGCAGTTTGATACAGTTGTCAATAGTGAAATCACTGTTTGATACAGTTGTCAAAAGTTACAGCACTGTTTGATACAGTTGTCAACAGTTACATCACAGTTCGACACAGTAGTCAATAGTTACATCACTGTTTGATACAGTTGTCAATAGTTACATCGCATTTTGATACAGTTGTCAATAGTGACATCACTGTCTGATACAGTTGTCAAAAGTTACATCACTGTTTGATACAGTTGTCAACAGTTACATCACAGTTTGACACAGTAGTCAATAGTTACATCACTGTTTGATACAGTTGTCAATAGTTACATCACAGTTTGATACACGGTTTGATACAGTTGTCAATAGTGCCATCACAGTTTGATACAGTTGTCAATAGTGACATCACGGTTTGATACAGTTGTCAATAGTGACATCACAGTTTGATACAGTTGTCAATGGTGACATCGCAGTTTGATACAGTTGTCAATAGTGACATCACTGTTTGATACAGTTGTCAATAGTGACATCACCCAGTGTGACACACATATTAACTTGTAGATACTTTGGCGAGGGAACCAATAAACATGCATTTTGCTTTGTTTAAAATAAAACAGAGTGACCAATTAAATTTGTTAGAATATCAATTAACATACCGAGTATATATAATCGACCATTTCATGAAATGTTTAATGACATATTCAACTAAATACGCGTAGCTGCATGGTGTACTATATATTACGAAAAGCAAAAGTGCCTAAATTGAATTAAAATCATTCTTTTATTACAGTTTTATGTTTCAGACAGACACATCACCGTGCAAATAATCTCATTTGCAAAGTCCTCACCGTCAGATACGTCCTTTACTTGTAGTGGCAGGTTAGTTGAGTTCCTTTTACAAACAAATGGTTAGACTTTGAATATGTTGATCTTCACAATAGGACTGTTTATATCGTAGGAGTATTTGTTTCGCCTCTAATCCGCTTTATTCTAATTATAAAGTTAGCTTCGTTTATTTTCACGTCAGATGCGTTTCTTATCTCGCGAGATATCAGTCTTGAAAAGATAGGTGTTATCTGGTGTTGATAGATTCCCACGTATCCGCCATCAATCTTCATTCATTAAACGAAATGCAGCCGATAATACTTCTGGCGGGAAAATTGACCTGGCAAGATGCCAATCGAAACAGATCATCACCAATGAGAGAGAATTGTGGTGTTAGTAACACTCCAATCATGAGTATAGATTTATTTCTATATTCGTGTTTATCATTCACAACAAACCGGAACATTTCTATTCATATAAGGTCAATCATATGAGTTTAAAGTATGTATTTGCTTAAATTAACGTCTGTTTTACTTATCTATAAACGTTCCAAGACAACATTCGTACACCATTGCAGTGTCGGGACACAACACCATTAAAACAACACATGTTCAACTTATGTGTGTACCTCTGCAGAATGCTTAATTCCATACGTGATGATTATATTGTTTGGCAGTTTACAAAACTGTTTCACAACACTGATTTTGGACCAAACCAATAAGATTTTTACCAGATGAGACTGACCTTTTCGGACCAAAGACAAAACTATTTCATTTCATCCCGCATCATATATCTAACTCGTTAACTTAATTGTCTAATGAAGACACAGGCACGATTTGAAAGCATATTAATGGTATTTAACGTCGTAATTTTGACGTAATAAGATTGCGTTTGGAAAGTGCTCAGTGGATGATCTGAAAAACGTCCACCTGCGTAATGTATGATGGAAGTAAAACCTTTGTTTGTTGTAACTAAGTAAAATATTCATTGACTCTCTAAGTTCATCACTAAAAATACGAAGTAAAGGAACCCTTTTTTCATTTTTTACAGAATCATTGGACTGTTTCGTCCATGCATGACCCATCAGTAGTACAAAAACTGTCAAATGTTGAACGTCCGCGTCTAACACTTCCCAAAATAAATGTAGAAAAATAGGTAAAAATGGTAATGATCATATTATCTCCGTCACAAATTTAAAACCATTTGCTGTAGCAAAAAAATGAGTGTTGATCAAGAAAGATATTTAAGACAATTCCGGCTACAACGTCACGGCTAGCCTCGGGGACTGACGGTTCAGCTACAAGGTTACGGCTAACCTCGGAGACTGACAGTCCGGTTACAATGTAACGGCTAACCTCGGGGACTGACAATCCGGCTACAAGGTTATGGCTAACCTCGGAGACTGACAAAGGTTACGGCTAACCCCCGGGACTGACAGTCCGGTTACAATGTAACGGCTAGCCTCGGGGACTAACAGTCCGGCTACAAGGTTACGGCTAGCCTCGGGGACTGACGGTCCGGCTACAAGGTTACGGCTAGCCTCGGGGACTGACAGTCCGGTTACAATGTAACGGCTAGACTCGGAGACTGACAGTCCGGCTACAAGGTTACGGCTTACCTCGGAGACTGACAGTCCGGCTACAAGGTCACGGCTAGCCTCGGGGACTGACGGTCCGGCTACAAGGTTACGGCTAGCCTCGGGGACTGACAGTCCAGCTGCAAGGTTACGGCTAGCATCGGAGACTGACAGTCCGACTACAACGTCACGGCTAACCTCGGAGACTGAGAGTCCAGCTACAAGGTTACGGCTAACCTCGGGGACTGACAGTCCGGCTACAACGTCACGTCTAGCCTCGGAGACTGACAGTCCGGTTACAAGGTTACGGCTAGCCTCGGTTACGGCTAACCTCGGGGACTGACAGTCCGGCTACAAGGTTACGGCTAGCCTCGGAGACTGAGAGTCCAGCTACAAGGTTACGGCTAGCCTCGGGGACTGACAGTCCAGCTACAAGGTTACGTCTAGCCTCGGAGACTGACATTCCGGTTACAATGTAACAACTAGCCTCGGGGACTGACAGTCCGGCTACAAGTTTACGGCTAACCTCGGAGACTGACAGTCCGGTTACAATGTAACGGCTAGCCTCGGAGACTGACGGTCCGGCTACAAGGTTACGGCTAACCTCGGGGACTGACAGTCCAGCTACAAGGTCACGGCTAGCCTCGGAGACTGCCAGTCCGGCTACAAGGATACGACTTATCTCGGAGACTGACAGTCCAGCTACAAGGTCACGGCTAGCCTCGGAGACTGAGGGTCCGGATACAAGGTTACGGCTAGCCTCGGAGACTGACGGTCCGGCTACAAGGTTACGGCTAACCTTGGGGACTGACAGTCCAGCTGAAAGGTTACGGCTAACCTCGGAGACTGACAGTCCGGATACAAGTTTACGGCTAGCCTCGGGGACTGACAATCTGGCTACAAGGTCACGGCTAGCCTCGGAGACTGACGGTCCGGCTACAAGGTTACGGCTAACCTTGGGGACTGACAGTCCGGCTACGAGGTTACGGCTAACCTCGCAGACTGCCAGTTCAGCTACAAGGTTACGGCTAACCTCGGGGACTGACAGTCCGGTACCAAGGTTACGGCTTACCTTGGAGACTGACAGTCCGGCTACAAGGTTACGGCTCACCTCGGAGACTGACAGTCCAGCTACAAGGTTACGGCTAACCTCGGGGACTGACAGTCCGGTACCAAGGTTACGGTTAGCCTCGGGGACTGACAGTCCTGCTACAAGGTTACGGCTAGCCTCGGGGACTGACAGTCCGTCTACAAGGTTACGGCTACCCTCGGGGACTGACAGTCCAGCCACAAGGTTACGCTAACTTCGGAGACTGACAGTCCGGTACCAAGGTTACGGCTAGCCTCGGGGACTAACAGTCCAGCTGCAAGGTTACGGTTAGCCTCGGGGACTGACAGTCCGGATACAAGGTTACAGCTAGCCTCGGGGACTGACAGTCCTGCTACAAGGTTACGGCTAGCCTCGGGGACTGACAATCCGGATACAAGGTCACGGCTAGCCTCGGAGACTGACGGTCGGGCTACAAAGTTACGGCTAACCTCGGGGACTGACAGTTCAGCTACAAGGTTATAGCTAACCTCGGGGACTGATAGTCCGGTACCAAGGCTACGGCTAACCTCGGAGACTGACAGTCCGGCTACAAGGTTACAGCTTACCTCGGAGACTGACAGTCCAGCTACAAGGTTACGACTAACCTCGGAGACTACCAGTCCAGCTACAACGTTACGGCAAACCTCGGAGACTGACAGTCCGGCTACAAGGTTACAGCTAACCTCGGAGACTGACAGTCCGGCGACAAGGTTACGGCTAACCTCGGGGACTAACAGTCCAGCTACAAGGTCACGACTAACCTCGGAGAATGACAGTCCGGATACAAGGTTACGGCTAACCTCGTAGACTGACAGTCCGAATACAAGGTTACGGCTAGCCTGGGAGACTGACAGTCCAGCTACAAGGCTACGGCTAGCCTCGGAGACTGACAGTCCGGCTACAAGGTTACGGCTAACCTCGGAGGATGACAGTCCGGCTACAAGGTTACGGCTAACCTCGGAGACTGACAGTCCGGCTACGAGATTACGGCTAGCCTCGGGGACTGATAGTCCGGCTACAACGTCACGTCTAGCTTCGGAGACTGACAGTCCGGTTACAAGGTTACGGCTAGCCTCGAAGACCGCAGTCCGGCTACAAGGTTACGTCTAGCCTCGGAGACTGACAGTCCGGTTACAATGTAACGACTAGCCTCGGGGACTGACAGTCCGGCTACAAGGTTACGTCTAGCCTCGGAGACTGACAGTCCGGTTACAATGTAACGACTAGCCTCGGGGACTGACAGTCCGGCTACAAGGTAACGGCTAGCCTCGGAGACTGACAGTCCGGTTACAATGTAACGACTAGCCTCGGGGACTGACAGTCCGGCTACAAGGTTACGTCTAGCCTCGGAGACTGACAGTCCGGTTACAATGTAACGACTAGCCTCGGGGACTGACAGTCCGGTTACAATGTAACGGCTAGCGTCGGAGACTGACGGTCCGGCTACAAGGTTACGGCTAGCCTCGGAGACTGAGAGTCGAGCTACAAGGTTACGGCTAGCCTCGGAGACTGACGGTCCGGCTACAAGGTTACGGCTAACCTCGGGGACTGACAGTCCGGCTACAAGGATACGACTTATCTCGGAGACTGACAGTCCAACTACAAGGTCACGGCTAGCCTCGGAGACTGACGGTCCGGATACAAGGTTACGGCTAGCCTCGGAGACTGACGGTCCGGCTACAAGGTTACGGCTAACCTCGGGGACTGACAGTCCAGCTGTAAGGTTACGGCTAACCTCGGAGACTTACAGTCCGGATACAAGGTTACGGCTAACCTCGGGGACTGACAGTCCGGCTACAAGGATACGACTTATCTCGGAGACTGACAGTCCAACTACAAGGTCACGGCTAGCCTCGGAGACTGACGGTCCGGATACAAGGTTACGGCTAGCCTCGGAGACTGACGGTCCGGCTACAAGGTTACGGCTAACCTCGGGGACTGACAGTCCAGCTGTAAGGTTACGGCTAACCTCGGAGACTTACAGTCCGGATACAAGGTTACGGCTAACCTCGGGGACTGACAGTCCGGCTACAAGGATACGACTTATCTCGGAGACTGACAGTCCAACTACAAGGTCACGGCTAGCCTCGGAGACTGACGGTCCGGATACAAGGTTACGGCTAGCCTCGGAGACTGACGGTCCGGCTACAAGGTTACGGCTAACCTCGGGGACTGACAGTCCAGCTGTAAGGTTACGGCTAACCTCGGAGACTTACAGTCCGGATACAAGGTTACGGCTAACCTCGGGGACTGACAGTCCGGCTACAAGGATACGACTTATCTCGGAGACTGACAGTCCAACTACAAGGTCACGGCTAGCCTCGGAGACTGACGGTCCGGATACAAGGTTACGGCTAGCCTCGGAGACTGACGGTCCGGCTACAAGGTTACGGCTAACCTCGGGGATTGACAGTCCAGCTGTAAGGTTACGGCTAACCTCGGAGACTTACAGTCCGGATACAAGGTTACGTCTCACCTCGGAGACTGACAGTCCAGCTACAAGGTTACGGCTAACCTCGGAGACTGACAGTCCGGCTACGAGGTTACGGCTAACCTCGGAGACAGCCAGTTCAGCTACAAGGTTACGGCTAACCTCGGGGACTGACAGTCCGGTACCAAGGTTACGGCTAGCCTCGGAGACTGACGGTCCGGCTACAAGGGTACGGCTAACCTCGGGGACTGACAGTCCGGTACCAAGGGTACGGCTTACCTCGGAGACTGACAGTCCAGCTACAAGGTTACGGCTAGCCTAGGGGACTGACAATCTGGCTACAAGGTCACGGCTAGCCTCGGAGACTTACGGTCCGGCTACAAGGTTACGGCTAACCTTGGGGACTGACAGTCCGGCTACGAGGTAACGGCTAACCTCGGAGACTGCCAGTTCAGCTACAAGGTTACGGCTAACCTCGGGGACTGACAGTCCGGTACCAAGGTTACCCTTGACAGTCCAGCTACAATGTTACGGCTAGCCTCGGGGACTGACAGTCCGGCTACAAGGTAACGGCTAACCTCGGAGACTGCCAGTTCAGCTACAAGGTTACGGCTAACCTTGGGGACTGACAGTCCGGCTACGAGGTAACTGCTAACCTCGGAGACTGCCAGTTCAGCTACAGGGTTACGGCTAACCTCGGGGACTGACAGTCCGGTAACAAGGTTACGGCTAGCCTCGGGGGCTGACAGTCCAGCTACAATGTTACGGCTAACCTCGGGGACTGACAGTCCGGCTCCAAGGTTACGGCTAACCTCGGGGACTGACAGTCCAGCTACAAGGTTACGGCTAGCCTCGGAGACTGACAGTCCGGATACAAGGTTACGGCTAACCTCGTAGACTGACAGTCCGGCTACAAGGTAACGGCTAACCTCGGAGCATGCCAGTCCAGCTACAAGGTTACGGCTACCCTCGGGGACTGACAGTCCGGTACCAAGGTTATGCCTTACCTCGGAGACTGACAATCCGGCTACAAGGTTACGGCTCACCTCGGAGACTGACAGTCCAGCTGCAAGGTTACGGCTAACCTCGAAGACTGCCAGTCCAGCTACAAGATTACGGCTAACCTCGGAGACTGCCAGTCCGGCTACAAGGTTACGGCTAGCCTCGGGGACTGACAGTCCGGCTACAAGGTTACGGCTCACCTCGGAAACTGCCAGTCCAGCTGCAAGGTTACGGCTAACCTCGGGGACTAACAGTCCAGCTGCAAGTTTCCGGCTAACCTCGGAGACTGACAGTCCGGTACCAAGGGTACGGCTAGCCTCGGGGACTAACAGTCCAGCTGCAAGTTTCCGGCTAACCTCGGAGACTGACAGTCCGGTACCAAGGTTACGGCTAGCCGCGGGGACTAACAGTCCAGCTGCAAGGTTACGGCTAACCTCGGGGACTGACAGTCCTGCTACAAGGGTACGGCTAGCCTCGGGGACTGACAGTCCTGCTACAAGGGTACGGCTAGCCTCGGGGACTGACAGGCCTGCTACAAGGTTACGGCTAGCCTCGGAGACTGCCAGTCCGGCTACAAGGTTACGGCTAGCCTCGGGGCCTGACAATCCGGCTACAAGGTTACGGCTCACCTCGGAGACTGACAGGCCAGCTGCAAGGTTACGGCTAGCCTGGGAGCCTTACAGTCCAGCTACAAGGTTACGGCTAGCCTCGGAGACTGACAGTCCAGCTACAAGGTTACGCCTAACCTCGGGGACTGACAGTCCAGCCACAAGGTTACGCTAACCTCGGAGACTGACAGTCCGGTACCAAGGTTATGCCTTACCTCGGAGACTGACAATCCTGACAGTCCGGTTACAATGTAACGGCTAGACTCGGAGACTGACACTCCGGCTACAAGGTTACGACTAACCTCGGGGACTGACAGTCCGGTTCCAAGGTTACGGCTAGCCTCGGGGACTAACAGTCCAGCTGCAAGTTTANACCTGGGAGACTGACAGTCCAGCTACAATGTTACGGCTAACCTGGGAGACTGATAGTCCAGCTACAAGGTTACGGCTAGCCTCGGGGACTGACAATCCGGCTACAAGGTTACGGCTAGCCTCGGGGACTGACAGTCCGTCTACAAGGTTACGACTTACCTCGGGGACTGACAGTCCGGTACCAAGGTTACGGCTAACCTCGGAGACTGACAGTCCGGCTACAAGGTTACGGCTAACCTCGGAGACTGACTGTCCGGCTACAAGGTTACGGCTAGCCTCGGAGACTGACAGTCCGGCTACAAGGTTACGGCTAACCTCGGAGACCAACAGTCCGGCTACAAGGTTACGGCTAACCTCGGGGATTGACAGGCCAGCTACAAGGTCACGGCTAGCCTCGGAGACTGACTGTCCGGCTACAAGGTTACGGCTAGCCTCGGAGACTGACAGTCCGAATACAAGGTTACGGCTAACCTCGGGGACTAACAGTCCAGCTACAAGGTTACGACTAGCCTCGGGGACTGATAGTCCGGTACCAAGGTTACGGCTAACCTCGGAGACTGACAGTCCGGCTACAAGGTTACGGCTTACCTCGGAGACTACCAGTCCAGCTACAAGGTTACGGCTATCCTCGGAGACTGACAGTCCGGCTACAAGGTTACGGCTAGCCTCGGAGACTGACAGTCCGGCTACAAGGTTACGGCTAACATCAGAGACTGCCAGTCCAGCTACCAGGTTATGGCTAGCCTCGGAGACTGACAGTCCAGCTACAAGGTTACGGCTAACCTCGGAGACCGACAGTCCGGTTACAAGGTTACGGCTAACATCGGAGACTGACAGTCCAGCTACAATGTTACAGCTAACCTCGGGGACTGACAGTCCGGTTACAAGGTTACGGCTAACTTCGGAGACTGACAGTCCAGTTAAAAGAATACAGCTAGCCTCGGAGACTGATAGTCCAGCTACAAGGTTACGGCTATCCTCGGAGACTGATAGTCCAGCTACAAGGTTACGGCTAATTTCGGAGACAGTCCAAAATCACAGACAACCGCCTTATAAAGTCAATGATAACTAGAGGGGAGAAGGAAAGAAACACGTGTTTCAAATATTTGTTATTCGATGCAGAAACCCAAACAACGTTAATATTTTCATTGCACACTTTCATTATTTTGTGAATTTAAAACAAAAAGACATTAAAAGGGAAACGATTGAAAACCAACGTCTGAAGTGTTCTCAAACATATGTATAAATACTAAAAATGGAAATATCCAGAATTAAATACCATCTATAAACGTGCAATACCACGTTCTGCAAAAATATGCCAGTCAACACATTCAGAGAAAAATACGAAATGAGAGTGAAATGATTCTTTACGTCATAAAGTTTTTGAAATTTTAATTAGTTTATTTTCATTATTTTCTAATGTCTAATCTCAAGTGTTTGTGGCTTAATAGACCAACAGCAAATACACACTGCATGCGTAATACTGTACATTACCATGACACAGTTACACAACAGGAAATGACGTAAACTATTTATTAGAGGTTCTGTCTGTTCAAGTACAAATCATTCTACATTCCCCAGACGTGCTTGCTGTGCTATTATGACCGTGGGAGCACGATGAAAGTCTCACTAATCGGCGGTAAACCAAGGGTTCAATTGTCACAGCAGGATGAGGTGGGTGGTTTGTTTTGGTCCTTGTAGCGCTTGATTGATGCCTTAGGGTTCAAGCATCTGTTGCAATTTGACTATTACGACATTGACGTACTTTTATTGGCTTCTGTATATCACCTATTAATACAAACACATGTTTACAATGGATGTGCCTGTTTGAAATAGATACAACAGTAAATATGAAATACCCGGTTTTCTCCACATCAGTATAGCATACTCCATCAGGGCATTTACAGCAATGCTTGGTGTATTGATGGTGGTCTCAATTCTTCAAACTCGATTAGGATCTTGATTTGATGTGTTTCAATAGATGGCTGCTGACGTTTGGTTTATTTAAGACTTTGCAAATTAATTACTACTTTTTTTTCAGAAAGGGGATATTGTTTGCCACATCCTTTAGTTTCACATTAAGACCTTACTGAAGCTTGTTAGAGCTGACCAGGATCGAGCAGGATTGGCACAGAAACCATTCCAATAAAGAAAACGAGTGATGCTTTTATGAAAAATAAACATCTTCTGCTTCATAGGCGACCTCCGCAACATATCAATATTGGTAGATCCAAGTCATGTCACGTCCTCAAAACTCGAACCAGGGTAGTGACAAAACCACGAGGCACACTTAGAAAATGATATTAAAGAGCAAATTGAACGTGAATATAAAATACTTCTCAATAAGCAGTTGCTTGCAAACACCACGGCGATGAAGGGATTTTGCTATTAAGAAAAGGGAAAATTAACGACCGTTTGTCCCCATGGGTATGTCAACAATCTGCTGGAAAATCCGAGCACACATATATATTATCAAGCAAAATGTCATCAAAATTTTCCTCCTTGGCCGTTTTAAAAAATCATGTTTTGAAATAGTGCGTAACCAAATATTCGTATCGCCAATAGGATTGTAAGAATGGGAAATTCAATGAAGGAAACATATTTGAAGAAGGATGTTAAAGATTAATCGAAAGATATTTCAAGTTATTTAAAATCTGTATTCAATCAAATCCTTTTTTCTTGATTATACAATGTCACAATACAACTGTAACGCTGCTTTGATGGCACCAAGCAGGCAATAACTGCTAGCAGAGCAATTAATAAAACGCTATTTATAGGGATCCGTTTTGGAATCAAATCCAAACGAGGCAAGTCCGTATTCTTATGAATAGCAAAGATTGCAATAAGGAAGCATGGTAGGCGTTAATTATCTTACAAACAATAGAAAATGAACAATGTAGGGGTTACTTTCACGTTATTGAACAAGTCTAGTTCTTTGCCCACGGAGAAGAAGTATTAATGATCGCAGACACGGGTCAAGGTAATTTATACTTTTGTGACCGACACAACCATATAATTATCATTAGGGCAGTTTAAAGTCAGAGTAAAGCGCATGCCGAAGTAAGAAGAGAGCCAGCATTTAATGGACTTGGCTTTTGTTACTCGTCTAATTCAGCTCATCAGCAAATGTATCGTCACATGAAAGCAAACAATTAGTCGGCTAGAAGAGGGGAATAACTTTTTCCAAATGGAAATACAAACGAAGCATGTCCTCATTGGGTATTTGGAAAGATTTTAATACCGAAGCGTGAATAGCTATTATTTCGTCTTAATTAAAAAACCATGAATGATGTTTATGGAAAATTCCCTTGGTAATCAAGCACGCCAAGTTCGCTTTGCAAGCAGGAAACGTTAGTGTTGGCAGACATGGAATAATAATTGATCTGTAAAAAGTTACAGTGTTGGTAGACATGGAGTAATAATTGATCTGTAAAAAGCAGTTAATTTGATATACAGTCGATTCATCTGATGAAGAACATTGATTTATTGAAATATGTAATTCCTAACCAAACCTTATATACTGAGTCCTTGATAACATGTGTCATGCACGTTCAGTGAGAGGACTAAAGTACACTTTTGTAAATAAATTCAAAATCAGATACGATAAATAAATATAATGCGTGCTCTGGTATTTTTTACAATCAAATAGTCTTTAAAAGGATTAAAATTAAATTCCAAATTTCAAATGTATATTTGCATTTATATAAAATGTGCACAGATAAAGTGCACTTGACTAATTATATTAAAACATTACGTATCAATGGCAGTGATCACGTGCACGACTGCGGTTAAACAATTAGCGGTTTCCTTTAAAGAAGGCTTATGGCAAAGTAAGTTACTCTACTCCGTGCCTTCAATAACGACCAGCAAGCGGTTTCCAAACATCAATTATTATGTGCTTGCACTCAAATCAACTCAATCAGCTTTCATCACAGAGCCGTTATTTCCGTTACTTTTTGTTGTTTCGTGTGTATGATATATGATGTACCTATTTACAAAGGAGTGGGTCTCACCGTGTGGCCTTGTGGCAGAAACCACATATCAATGTCAATCATTGAATATCGCGTATAAAACATATTTTATTCATATAATAATAAATATATTGCTTTCTAAATTGGGAACCTAACGCGATTCATCACAGAGTCACCAGGCTGAGCATTTCAGGGAAACATCCAATTCTAACGAACATGTAGCAAACCAATAGTACCATTCCGAAACAAAGGCCCAAGAACGAGTGTTCATGTTATGGTTCATGTTTTTTCATATTTACATGATGAAACGTCTGCGCAGTCATTCACTAAACATAAAGGGATCTTTTACTTATAAATAATAATTGAAATACTCCAAAAAAAAAATGGATTTTTACATTCTGAATGATTTTTATCAAGGAAGAAAACTTAAAAAAAAACCGTCAAAAGTCGGCACCAAATTATAAGATAAACACAAGTGTCAACAAATTGAAAAACAAAACGTCACCACGAATACAAAGCATATCAAAGGTTTGACATGTAATACAAAACATACCCAATCGCAAACACGTAAAGAAAATACAAAACATACCACGGCAATAAAAAGCCATGAAAGTAAATAGAAATATACACCAAAGCGTCAACACGCCAAGAACATACAAAACATACCAAAGCGTCAACACGCCAAGTACATACCAAACATACCAAAGCGCCAACACGCCAAGTAAATACAAATGTAATATATCGTGATCTCAGGAGACTGAAATATACTACAGCGTCAATACATCAAATATAATATATCGTGATCTCAGAAGAATGAAATACTCTACAGCGTCAATACATCAAATATAATATATCGTGATCTCAGAAGAATGACATATACTACAACGTCATTACATCAAATATAAGAACGAAATATACTACAGCGTCAATACATCACATATAATTATATCGTGAACTCAGGGGAACGAAATATACTATAATATATCGTGATCTCAGAATAATGAAATATACTACAGCGTCGATACATCAAATATAATATATCGTGAGCTCAGAAGAATGAAATATACTACAGCGTCAATACATCACATATAATTATATCGTGAACTCAGGGGAACGAAATATACTACAGCGTCAATTCATCAAATATCATATATCGTGATCTCAGAGGAACGAAATATACTACAGCGTCAATATATCAAATATAACATATCGTGAACTCAGGGGAATGAAATATACTACAGCGTCAATACATCAAATATAATAATATCGTGATCTCAGAAGAACGAAATATACTTCAGCGTCAAAACATCAAATATAATATATCGTGAACTCAGAGGAACGAAATATACTACCGCGTCAATACATCAAATATAATATATCGTGATCTCAGAAGAATGAAATATACTACAGCGTCAATACATCAAATATAATTATATCGTGATCTCAGAAGAACGAAATATACTTCAGCGTCAAAACATCAAATATAATATATCGTGAACTCAGAGGAACGAAATATACTACCGCGTCAATACATCAAATATAATATATCGTGATCTCAGAAGAATGAAATATACTACAGCGTCAATACATCAAATATAATATATCGTGATCTCAGAAGAATGAAATATACTACAGCGTCAATACATCAAATATAATATATCGTGATCTCAGAAGAATGAAATATACTACAGCGTCAATACATCAAATATAATATATCGTGATCTCAGAAGAATGAAATATACTACAGCGTCAATACATCAAATATAATATATCGTGATCTCAGAAGAATGAAATATACTACAGCGTCAATACATCAAATATAATATATCGTGATCTCAGAAGAATGAAATATACTACAGCGTCAATACATCAAATATAATATATCGTGATCTCAGAAGAATGAAATATACTACAGCGTCAATACATCAAATATAATATATCGTGATCTCAGAAGAATGAAATATACTACAGCGTCAATACATCAAATATAATATATCGTGATCTCAGAAGAATGAAATATACTACAGCGTCAATACATCAAATATAATATATCGTGATCTCAGAAGAATGAAATATACTACAGCGTCAATACATCAAATATAATATATCGTGATCTCAGAAGAATGAAATATACTACAGCGTCAATACATCAAATATAATATATCGTGATCTCAGAAGAATGAAATATACTACAGCGTCAATACATCAAATATAATATATCGTGATCTCAGAAGAATGAAATATACTACAGCGTCAATACATCAAATATAATATATCGTGATCTCAGAAGAATGAAATATACTACAGCGTCAATACATCAAATATAATATATCGTGATCTCAGAAGAATGAAATATACTACAGCGTCAATACATCAAATATAATATATCGTGATCTCAGAAGAATGAAATATACTACAGCGTCAATACATCAAATATAATATATCGTGATCTCAGAAGAATGAAATATACTACAGCGTCAATACATCAAATATAATATATCGTGATCTCAGAAGAATGAAATATACTACAGCGTCAATACATCAAATATAATATATCGTGATCTCAGAAGAATGAAATATACTACAGCGTCAATACATCAAATATAATATATCGTGATCTCAGAAGAATGAAATATACTACAGCGTCAATACATCAAATATAATATATCGTGATCTCAGAAGAATGAAATATACTACAGCGTCAATACATCAAATATAATATATCGTGATCTCAGAAGAATGAAATATACTACAGCGTCAATACATCAAATATAATATATCGTGATCTCAGAAGAATGAAATATACTACAGCGTCAATACATCAAATATAATATATCGTGATCTCAGAAGAATGAAATATACTACAGCGTCAATACATCAAATATAATATATCGTGATCTCAGAAGAATGAAATATACTACAGCGTCAATACATCAAATATAATATATCGTGATCTCAGAAGAATGAAATATACTACAGCGTCAATACATCAAATATAATATATCGTGATCTCAGAAGAATGAAATATACTACAGCGTCAATACATCAAATATAATATATCGTGATCTCAGAAGAATGAAATATACTACAGCGTCAATACATCAAATATAATATATCGTGATCTCAGAAGAATGAAATATACTACAGCGTCAATACATCAAATATAATATATCGTGATCTCAGAAGAATGAAATATACTACAGCGTCAATACATCAAATATAATATATCGTGATCTCAGAAGAATGAAATATACTACAGCGTCAATACATCAAATATAATATATCGTGATCTCAGAAGAATGAAATATACTACAGCGTCAATACATCAAATATAATATATCGTGATCTCAGAAGAATGAAATATACTACAGCGTCAATACATCAAATATAATATATCGTGATCTCAGAAGAATGAAATATACTACAGCGTCAATACATCAAATATAATATATCGTGATCTCAGAAGAATGAAATATACTACAGCGTCAATACATCAAATATAATATATCGTGATCTCAGAAGAATGAAATATACTACAGCGTCAATACATCAAATGTAATATATCGTGATCTCAGGGGAACGAAATATACTACAGCGTCAATACATCAAATAAAATATATATCGTGATCTCAGAAGAATGAAATATACTACAGCGTCAATACATCAAATATAATATATCGTGATCTCAGGGGAACGAAATATACTACCGCGTCAATACATCAAATATAATATATCGTGATATAAGAGGAACGAAATATACTACAGCGTCAAGACATCAAATGTGATACAGTCGTATCGTGATCTCAGAAGAATGAAATATACTACGGCGTCAATACATCAAATATAATATATCGTGATATCAGAGGAACGAAATATACTACAGCGTCAATACATCAAATGTAATATATCGTGATCTCAGGGGAAAGAAATATACTACAGCGTCAATACATCAAATGTAATATATCGTGATCTCAGAAGAATGAAATATACTACAGCGTCAATCCATCAAATATAATATATCGTGATCTCAGAGGAATGAAATATACTACAGCGTCAATACATCAAATGTAATATATCGTGATCTCAGGGGAAAGAAATATACTACAGCGTCAATACATCAAATGTAATATATCGTGATCTCAGAAGAATGAAATATACTACAGCGTCAATCCATCAAATATAATATATCGTGATCTCAGAGGAATGAAATATACTACAGCGTCAATACATCAAATGTAATATATCGTGATCTCAGGGGCACGAAATATACTACAGCGTCAATACATCAAATATAATTATATCGTGATCTCAGAAGAATGAAATATACTACAGCGTCAAAACATCAAATATAATATATCGTGATCTCAGGGGAACGAAATATACTACAGAGTCAATACATCAAATATAATATATCGTGAACTCAGAGGAACGAAATATACTACAGCGTCAAGACATCAAATGTGATACAGTCGAACCTCGTTATCTCGAACTCGTTTAACTCGAAGACCCCGTTTAACTCGAAGTGTTTCATCAGTCCCGGCCAAAACTCTTCTTAATCTTAGTAATAAAAACTCTGATAGTTCGAACTCTGAAAACTCGAATAACTCGGATATCTCGAAGTGAAATATCGGTCCCAACAACGTAAATCATACATAAAAATATCGCTTACCTCGAAGTTTCTTAAGATTCACAAGTCGATCATATATTCTTTAATTATTTGATAAATATTAGACGCAGTGCTACGGTAAACATCGTGTATATTGTGAATTCAGAGGAATGAAACCTACTACAGGCGTCAGTCAATACATCAAATAAAATGTATCGAAAAACTTTAAAAATATACATATATACTACAGCGTCAATGAATAAATGTTCTTTAGCGTGAAATCAAATATGATATATTGTGAACTCAGAGGAACAACTATACTACCGGGATCCTTAAACTACTACAGAATAACAAAATACATTCATAAAAGCACTGACTGACCGGCGAACGCAGCGTCGCGTTCACGCTATGACGTGCAGGCACAGCTTGCTCAGTAGAAACCCTGTATGGCTCCATAAACATCAAAAACATTCTTTAGCTTTCATTTCCTGGTTTTATTTCACAAAACAACTACAGCTCAACTTTTTTTGTAGAATAAAAAAGCGTAAAGAAGTCAATGCCCAGACAGTTTTAACACCTTAATAAACTGCGTTTTGCCTGGATGTCATATTCGTTTGTCTGTGTGTTAACATAGGGAAAACAGCCCCGTTGACTGCTGAGAGTGTTAAATGGTTTACATGTTTCCCAGATGATTCCAATCAAATTGTCCACCACCTGCTGAAGACATTAGGTGGTGGTTTGTGTATGGTAAAAATATATGGTGGTCTAGACGGTAACAGATTATATAACTCAAGTGGGTTTTTTCCGTCATACTAAATATTTTCATGTCGCAGTTTTGTACACAAGGGCAGATATGTGTATTAAAACGGCCGTTTGCTATTTAGGAAACAAAGTTAAATGAGCTATAACGAACACTTCATTTCATTAATTGGTCAATGCTAAATACATTGCTTAGGTTTACTAATTTTAGCATTTATGAAACGATTCCAAATTATTTTAATTAAGTGAGATAGTGACTGCCTGTTGTAGACTATTTTGAATTCATACAATTTCAAGATTATGACATGATATAAAGTGTCTGTAAAATGAGAATTTAAACAAGAAAACAATACCGACAATCCGTTAAGGTAGTGTAATATGTTTACACGAGGGAGTTTTAACTAATGGTCACCACACAAACCCTACGACAATATCACGGCTACCTGTGTTGTGGGCCTGGAGCTCAACAGATCGTGTTTGCACCAAGTTTCTTCTAGCATGAAAAAAGAAGCACATGTTTGAAAATTGTGAGCAAGTACATAAATCCAAACAGAGTAAACGTTTTAATGTAATGGCTATTTTATATATATGTGACTCGTTAGCGGTATTATAGGTCAAAGGCATAAGAAACACAGGTCTAAGGTGTTCCAAAACATAAATATATCATAATACAAAGGAATGATAAACACACGTCTAAGGTGTCCAAAACATAAATATTATATAATACAAAGGAATGAGAAACACACGTCTAAGGTGTTCAAATAATATAATACAAAGGAATGGGAAACACGTGTCTAAGCTGTTCCAAAATATAAATATATTATAATACAAAGGAATGAGAAACACACGTCTAAAGTGTTCCAAAATATAAATATAATATAATAAAAAGGAATGAGAAACACACGACTAAGGTGTTCAAAACATAAATATAAAATAACGAAAAGGAAAATGTGCTCATCAAACCCTTAATAAGGCTACGCATATGCAACTTAAGGTTACAACAGGTAATTTGTACTGAAACTAGTATTTCTGATTTACAGACCATGCCAGAATTCCAGCTTTAAGAAATAGACGATATGATAACCAAGTCCTAGTTAAAAAACGAATATTTGTGAACGTGGATTGTTAATTTTCACATTTATGTGGATACAAAGATACTAACTAGCGGGTAGTTTTGTTGCCAACCCAAAGATTGACTAATTCTTGTATTTACCCATCAAACAAAAATTCAATAGGTTTAGAGACACGCCTGGATCTAACTTCTGATGTTTCAAGAACAGAAAGAGCGTACGTTATGGTGATATCGACAAAATTATAATATCATCATATTTATGTAGTTTAATAAATGCAAAGAAAAGGACAGCGCAGGCCGAATGGTTAAACCATCGTCTATGATCACTAGCCCTCCGACATTTTTGCATTCGTCTTAGGTCAACGTAATTGCCATATAAGGAAATGTCTTTTCTCCTTGTTTAACTTTCGGCATTCACAAAGTTAATTCTTTAAATAGTCGTGTTCTTTTCCGTATTTCGTATATTTATTTCACGAGACAACAGTCGTTGCTTAAATATGGCCGTGATGTGCGTAATATCCCAACCTTCCTATTATTTTGTTTTGCTATCAAACGTTTTTGTCTCTCCTTGATGGTGTTATGACAGACCAATTATTATACAAAGAATCATACGTCCTGTCTCTCGATATAAATCATATTAGGATGACGTTAGTGATGACGTTAGTGGATGACGTGGTAAGTATGTGTTTGGCGTCAATTGATACATGAAGTTTCAATTTATTTACGTTTTCCTGACTAGAATAACTTAGATATCCATGCACCAATAACTCTCGTTCAAAACATTGGTTTCTTCCTTGATTCAACCTGATTGAAGATAAGGACGTCAACACAGCATATCAACTAATTAAGCATGTGTGTTCAATAGCTCCAATATCGCGGTATGTTACCTTACTTACTGAAAATAGTCTGTTCCTACTTCAATAGACATTGCACCGAGCTGTCGTTTTGGATGTGGGGGTTTTCTAAACAGTAATCTATGTCTTTTTCCTGAAGCTTGGACGATTCTTGAAAAAGTTGAATATTTAACTTTTTTATTGTTATTATCATTTATTATTGATGATTTTGTATATATTTATATATATAAGTGAAAATGGAATTGGCATACATCATAGAAGATAGAAA
Source organism: Mizuhopecten yessoensis (assembly GCF_002113885.1). Taxonomy (NCBI): domain Eukaryota; kingdom Metazoa; phylum Mollusca; class Bivalvia; order Pectinida; family Pectinidae; genus Mizuhopecten; species Mizuhopecten yessoensis. The sequence continues at coordinate 128,766 of NW_018403636.1, read as the reverse complement.
TATTCTGTATAGATTTGTTAATAACACTCTGGTTTCTGGAAGCTGTTTGGCAATTCTTTGTCCTTTCGCTTGGGAAGAATGAATCATACAGAGCAATACTGCTACTATACCAATAGGGGTGTTAGATGATTTTGAGTGGTCCAATTTCAAGTCCTTTCATGGTCTTTACATTTCAAATCAATATTAATATAACGTTATCGGATAACGTAAATAAGCAATGGATTGTAATACACCCGTTCGGTGTTGATTTTAAAGGGTAAAGCTTCATACTCATTCAAATTCACAGGTGATTCACACATTTTGAACCAGAATCAATGAAACTTCGTCAAATTTGACCAAAAGATAGTTTGACTTGCAACCCTTGGAAAAGGATGAGAAAAATAAGACCAGGTATTGTGAAAGGGTAAGAGTCGTCTGCTGCATCGCGGACACCTGTTAATATCACGTGTTCTAACAGAAAACCAGGCTAATGGAAATGAAGCACACTCATGAACATTCGTGTGGATCAATAAACTAGGATAAAAACGTGATGCTGGAGTAATATATTCGGTTTATAATCGCACATGCGCACTGATTAGATTACTCTTAAAGGGAAGCATATGTGTAAATGTAATTACGTATGTACAGGGTGTTCTTTCATGTTCACTGTCGGTGTCTGCGAACCATCTTAATATTTTGTATTACATTGTAGGTCGCCATGCTTCGTTCTCTGTTCCAGGTAAAGACAGCTTTAAAACAAGTGTTTTGATTGGTCGAATCTGTACTTCGATTATAATAGGTTCGATTTGACCATATAGAACGCATATTTCATAGCCGAACTTGACCCGGAGCAGAGATAGAAATATGGCGATCTGTCACAGAGTACGTGTAGTGTTCCAACAAACCAAAATGAGATGAAACAAAGCTGGAAGATAAAAGTTGAAAAGTCAAATTTGATGTTTAAAGTATATTGACCAGTGTTTAAAGCTCATGTTCCCGTTTCAGGACGAGTTCAAAAATGTTCCATGATATATTTACTGATTTCCATAGATACATACTTATGTACATACTTATAAAAGTCCCCTTTTTCGCGAATATACTTTAACATTGCCGGTATCGGTAGTTTTTACTTACTCAACTCAAAGAATTGCATGAATATTAAAGGAAACGGCGATGCATATATCAGGTGACAAGTATATGTTTGTATCGTTAATTTGCAGGTGCATTGGCTTGTGAGAAACGCCCATGATTTGTAAGACATGTAGTCTTAGCACGAATCAGGTGATATAGACGAGGGTATCACACCATATCAAGCATGGCTTTTCATTGGTCTTAGTTTAACATTTGTCACGCCCTCTTTAATATCATGAAATAACCTTTGGGTTTTACACTAAATCGTTTAAAATGTACACAATTATCAGCGGAAATTCTAATAAGCTATGAATAGAAACTTAGTCCAATTGAATTACTCTCGCTCTATCTAGCAAATGTATGGAAAGGTCTGTCTGAAGCATCACCTCATATTTAATGATTGCACAACGTTCTGGGTCAAAGACACAGTGAAACAAGGGGAGGTGTTAAGTCCACTGCTGGTCGTCTGGCCTGTAGGCCTGGGTCGCGTGGCTGGCTCGTGCGAGTGCGTACAATCTCATATATACTCTAGTTTACGCATTACTAGTTTGGATTCTTGCCAGATAGTGTAAGAACTTCGTTGGCGGTAGACAGGCCAATCTAGATGTTGATTTAGACNGGGGGGGGGGGGGGGGGGGGGGGGGGGGGGGGGGGGGGGGGGTAGATACTAGACGAGACGGTGTTTTTCTTGCTATGACAACAAACGATTCACAGCTTCTCCTTACAAGACGAACACTAATGTTCCACACCCGATAGGTAATGAGCGCTGTCATCTTTCACCACCGACATCCAATGCGCGTCTTACTCTAGGCTACGCTGAAGCCACTTACAGCCCAAAGAGGTCAATTTAGGACGAGAAAATAAATTTGACCAAACATAATTTCCTCACGTGAATGACCAGGGACCGTGTTCATTAAACTGTTCTCATGCTCAAATATTGGGTTTGTGTTCAAGTATAAGTTGTTGGTCCGGTTATAAATTAATAACAAAAACCCTTTATTGTATTTGGCATTTATCCCATACTACACACTTTACATACCGCTTCAGATCACACCAATCGTTGTGACGTAATAGTTAAGATCATTTATTTCGCTGTCATGGCATTGTCACACGGTTTTAAAGTCGAATAGAAAACCGGCTTGCGCGAATATTCGCATACATTCAAGGTAATGTAATTAAAAGGAAGTTGAATTAGTTTCCATTTCAAATGAGATTCATTAACCGACCCAGGCAGAGCATCCCCGAAATTACACATTCAAGACTTGCTAATGAAAGTCATATATAATAGAAACTTATGGAACGCCACACTCCGTGAATCCGAACTTTTCACCAGGGCCCCTTTCTGCCATGCATGTTACTACGTTAATACCGCCATTTCTGACGAACGAAGCGGTGCTGCTGATGCAATTTAAATTTGAAATGTAAGGCAGGCATAGGCTTATCTTCCCCCCCCCTCCCGAATCCCTCTCTTTATTGGTTAACCCTCCTGCTCCCGCCCCTATTCACCCACAAATCAATGTGAATTAAGGGGTAGAGAACCAACCAGCCAGTAGTTCCCCCTCCTGAAGAATCAATATCAAGAGGAAAATCTGCATGCTAATAGGTTGTCCCTCCCTAAAAATCAATTCAAATAAAATAAAGAGAAGGGAAAAAATGTGGGGGGAAACTTTCAGCAGGGGGAAAAGAAGTGTCTTTTACACAAGGACCTCCGAACAACTCTAGACGGACGCTCTGACTGTTTTTGAGCTTAGCCTGCCGGCCACCGCCGTCCAGCCGAGTCATATTCCGCTACACGCCAGGGACCAAGATGAACAGTTTTGATCTTAAATATATATCATACCGTGGCAAGAAAATCAGCTTTCTCTATTTTGAACAAGTCTATTGCCGTTTTTGAGATCATTCACGGTCATGTGTCTAAATCGGCCACTACCAGTTTCCCTCATCATTGATATCTCTATACTTACAAAAGACTATGCACAACTTCGTTAGCCCTTTTCGTCAGAAATGGCGGTAGTAACATGGCAGAAAAAGACCCTGGTGAAAAGTTCCGTTTACTTCGGATTCGCGGAGAATCGTATCCAACGTATAATGAAGTTGTACAATCATCATGATGTTTGTGAATAATATGATGACGGAATGGTATAATGATAAAATATCAAACAATATAACGATTACACTAAATCATATAATGACGAAAGCATATAATGTTGAAACTAAATAATATAACGATAAAGTTCTATCATATATTGATGAAATCGAATAATATAACTATACAACCAAATCATATAACGACAACAGCGTATAATATAATGGTGAAACCAAATCATATAATGATAATATCAAATCATATAATGATAAAATCAAATCATATATAGGTGAAACCAAATCATATAATGATGATATGAAATAATATAGTGATAAAATCGAATAATATAATGATGACATCATATAATATAATCATAAAATCAAATCACATAATGATGAAATCAAATAATATAATGATAAAATCGAATAACATAATGATAAAATCAAATCATATATTGATGCAATCATATAATATAATGAAAATATCAATTCATATAGTATTTTTATGCCATATGTGACAGCTATGGCCTCCCATAGAAACTCATACAATAATTTTATATGTTTAAAACTGATATAAAATTTTATTTCCAAAGGTATTTATTATTTTAATTAACTATATTTGAATTCGCGACTAAGGTGATGCTGTTTCAATATTGATGATTTTTTTTTTACTTATATTCGCAAACTAATGAAATGCGCGCATGAGTCAGTCCTCTCGTGAATTTATACAAATATTAATACTTCGTGGTATTTTTGCAATATTCACGGTATTTGTCTTTTCATGTGCATGACACAATACATTTCAATTATCGGGTATACTGAACTTACCGTTTGGTTGTGCTCCTATAGACGTGTGGTTACTGTATACCAGTAGTTAAGCTAACCTTTAGGCATCTATGTTTGTACTTTGGTTTGGATGCATACCCCGGAATAATTGATAATTTCTGATTTACTGGATCTGTTGTTTTATTCTTGTTACAGGCTTCATAAATCCAGAGTTCTTTTATCATATATAAATATTAGTTAGAAACATAGTTACTTTTCCTGCAAAAACCTCTTAAAAACAAATTAAATATAAAATTGATGTCTGTCCATGTATATGTGTCTGTGATGTATATACGCCCAACTTCTAGTGCAAAGGGTGATGAGACTTGAGGTCCATATACCGCTCAATGTGTGTCTCCTCCTAAAGACCAAATCTTTTAACAGTTCCTGTATCTTTCTTTAGAAGTAGATCAGGGAACGGCATGAATTTGACACTGTTTTCGAGAAATCTATAGTGCTGATATGTGTAGCCCAATTCTTCTGTGACAACTGTTCGATTATCCCTAGTATTTTGTCAATAAATCGTTTCCACTTTGGAGGCAGAGTCTACTTCGTCTTGCTACAGATGTTCCATGAACCAATAGGGGACAATGAACTGCCAAGAGCTGTGCCAGAGAGTAGTTGTCAGCACCGATTCTAGCAGGCCTATAACCTCCGCTATCTGAAGAGTTCTGTTCTGTCTAATCCCATGCATTGTCAATGGGAATGTCTGTAAACAGAATCAGGATCGTGGAAACATATTTCGCCGGATCTTTTATAGACATAGAGTTCTACCCCCTGACGGCCAAAGGATGTCTGCTAGAAACCCGACAACATTTTAACGAATAAACCAGTTGAGCAAAATGTACCTGTGACCTTGACCTTGTCAGCCAGTAATATCAACATAGACTTGTCTTTAACCTCAGATGTGTCTGTGACCTTGACCTTGCCAACCTGTAATATCAACACAGACTTGTCTTTAACCTCAGATAAGTATATGACCTTGACCTTGTCAATCTGTAATATCAACATAGACTTGTCTTTAACCTAAAATGTGTCTGTGACCTTGACCTTGTCAATCTGTAATATCAACATAGATTTGTCTTTAACCTCAGATGTGTCTGTGACCTTGACCTTGTCCATCTGTAATATCAACATAGACTTGTCCTTAATCTCAGATGTGTATGTGACCTTGACCTTGTCAATCTGTAATATCAACATAGACTTGTCTTTTACCGCAAATGTGCCTGTGACTTTGACTTTGTCAGTCAGTTATATAACCATAGACTTGTCTTTTACTTCAGATGTGTCTGTGACCTTGACCTTGTCAATCTGTAATATCAACATAGACTTGTCTTTAACCTCAGATGTGTCTGTTACTTTGACCTTGTCAATCTGTAATATCAACATAGATTTGTCTTTAACCTCAGATGTATCTGTGACCTTGACCTTGTCAATCTATAATATCAACATAGACTTGTCTTTCACCTCAGATGTGTCTGTGACCTTGACCTTGTCAATCTGTAAAATCAACATAGACTTGTCTTTAACCTCAGATGTCTCTGTGACCTTGACCTTGTCAGCCAGTAATATCAACATAGATTTGTCTTTAACCTCAGATGTATCTGTGACCTTGACCTTGTCAATCTATAATATCAACATAGACTTGTCTTTAACCTCAGATGTGTCTGTGACCTTGACCTTGTTAGTCAGTACTATCAAAATAGACTTGTCTTTAACCTCAGATGTGTCTGTGACCTTGATCTTGTCAATCTGATATATCAACATAGACTTGTCCTTAACCTCAGAAGTGTCTGTGACCTTGACCTTGTCAATCTGTAATATCAACATAGACTTGTCTTTTACCGCAGATGTGCCTGTGGCCTTGACTTTGTCAGCCAGTAATACCATCATAGACTTGTCTTTTACCTCAGATGTGTCTTTGACCTTGACCTTGTCAATCTGTAATATCAACATAGACTTGTCCTTAACCTCAGATGTGTCTTTGACCTTGACCTTGTCAATTTGTAATATCAACATAGATTTGTCTTTAACCTCAGATGTGTCTGTGACCTTGACCTTGTCAATCTGTAATATCAACATAGACTTGTCTTTAACCTAAAATGTGTCTGTGACCTTGACCTTGTCAATTTGTCATATCAACATAGATTTGTCTTTAACCTTAGATGTATCTGTGACCTTGACCTTGTCAATTTGTAATATCAACATAGACTTGTCTATAACCTCAGATGTGCCTGTGACCTTGACCTTGTCAATCTGTAATATCAACATAGACTTGTCTATAACCTCAGATGTGCCTGTGACCTTGACCTTGTCAATCTGTAATATCAACATTGACTTGTCTATAACCTCAGATGTGTCTGTGGATTAGGTTGTCCTCTTAACATCTTAAACTCCTTTGTATACGTACGCTTACCTGGTCATTTTTCTGATGAATGGGAGTTCATGTTATAAAAGTAATTGAAACGTCACACATACACATTAACTGACTGTGCTATGTGAACTTACATACAGTAAATATTACCAATCTGATGTAAATTTTGTACCCTACAATTTTTCATGATTACACCGTCTGACTAACCTACCCATCCACCGTTTGGCGAGGATAAATCGGTCAAGTTTTCGTACCTACGGTAAGCTACGTAAACAGTGCTACTTGGCTTTATCAGTTTTAGAATGGCCGTGCACTCAGCTTCCATAGTCATGGTTGTTTAACTTTAGTGCTGTTTTCCTGATATAAATACATGTGCTGCTATCAAACTGCTGACATTGATATTCCCAACCATTACTCCAACACGCATCTCCGACAATCGTAAACGCGAATTAACCCTCTGACAGTGCTGTTAGATAATAATACACCGCTATAGCTACCAGACCACTCGTAATGGTACAAAGCAATCTATTTGGAAGTTTATTTAATGTTATAGCTTCTTTGTCTACAATAGTTAATAAACATTATCTCACGACCTACCGTGTGTTTTCATAAATCAAGCTGTTTTTGCCGAATACTAAAACTTACATTTACCAGTGGCGAAAATATCCTAGCGAGTTGTCAAATTGTCCTTTACATTTTAAAGACGTTTCTTTTTTTTAATGAACAGAACTTAAATGTGAACAAGAGATGCACGAAAGATTATTTCAAACATTTACAAAACGTTAAAACGTGTTATTGCAAGAACCCTCTGAAGAAGCAGACATGATCCTAGAGGCTTTGTCTAGAAAGTGACAGCCATTCTGTCAACGTTCGTCTGTATGCTATTACAGGGAACCGCAGCCAACATTTGTAATGAAACTCTCATAAATATTATTCGAATATTGCGTCGTTGGGGATAACAAAAATACAACGATTATATTGTGATGAGCTTCTGTGTTTATTTAAAACAGATAACGCTCGTTCATCGGCGTAACTCGTAAATATCAATTACGTGAAAAACGTATGATGGTAGGTTGTAGAGATGACGGTCGGTGGGAACATCGTTCAGGACAGGCGAGCAGGAGCTAATCACTTTACGAGGCAATAATATATGTAAAAGTAAGAAGACGATTGCTTGTAATGGGATAATAACTTTTGAGAGATAGATCATGGCGTTATTTTCTCATCGCCACCACCAACGACGTAATTAGTTGTTAATGAGATATTTGGCGATATATCAACTAACACAAACCCCGGGAGAGCTCGTATTCTTTTAACCTGGTGTGGTGAAAGATCAAAGACGCTTTGGTCATCAAACTCATCACGTGATCATTGCCATAGTCAGGTAACATTACATGTAACCGTACGAGTTATCGTAGCCCGACTATCGACTGGTGTTTCAAACAAACAGAATATTTTCTGATCTATAAATTACTAACAGCTTGAAAAATACACATTTCCATGAAGTGCTTCATTTACCCTGAGCGTACAGTTAATACACGAGTATCTCGGCAAGGCTGATGGTTAATACACGAGTATCTCGGCAATGCTGATGGTTAATACACCAGTATCTCGGCAAGGCTGATGGTTAATACACGAGTATCTCTGCAAGGCTGATGGTTAATACACGAGTATCTCGGCAAGGCTGATGGTTAATACACAAGTATCTCGGCAAGGCTGATGGTTAATACACGAGTATCCCTTGCTGGATACTAAATATACAATGAGAAGTCGTTAAAATCCAAGTGAACAAATCTTGTTCTCGACAATAACCAAATGCTCCGTATATAGGTGACAGGGTATGCAGCTTTCTTACGACCAGGTGATGATATCATCGTTGTGTGAATGTAATAGTACAAAGGTTAAAACGACTGGGGTCACATGTAAACGACTCATTCACGATAATTTCAATGAACGTTAGCGAGAATATCGATATAAATCTAACGAAATGACGGGTCAACTTAGAAACTGTGCCAGTAACCTGAATTCAGATCTATTTGAATCTCACCTAATTGATACCCCTGCCTGCTTATGTAGTTCTCCTGTTGAGGATTGTGATCACTTCTTCTTCCATTGTACTCTGTATACTAATCAAAGGCAAATTCTCCTGAACTCAATTTCTGCTCTTAATGACATTATTCCATTAAATACTCAGACTTTTCTTTATGGATGTCGAAGACTCGATATCAATATGAATATAAGTATCTTGGAGATGGTTCAGAGATTCGTTAAAGATACAAGACGCTTTAACTAGATTACACTTACTTGTTTATCACATGACTTTGCTGTATGGAATGATACCAGTACATAAGTGTACTATGTGCTGTCCACCAGCATAATTTCAATTACCATTTTTTGTAAAATCTAGTTTTTGTACAGTCATTACCAAAAAAATAAAAATAATGACATGCAAATATCAATATTCATGTATATAATATACATGTTTTATCATTAGTTCAATTCAATATGATGTGTGTAAACTGTTTATAACTGTAAAGAGAGGGCGCTCATAGGCGCTCTTTGCCTGTTGCCCAATTCCTTTGTATCCAAGATCTGAACAATAAATATTCTGAAATAAATAAAACGGGTCATTCAATGAAACGTGTCTACGCAGAATATCAAATATCAAGTCCTGTTTACACGTACTCTACCGGTTTCGGTTTAGACAGGTGGCGGTATGTTTATGATTTTTCAGGGTATGAAGAACTTTCTCGATATAGAAAGGCACACTTAGTGAACACGGCAATATCGCGTTCCCGTATCAGACTAGACGCAGGAACTACGGTACACATTTGATATCAAAACAAGCCTAAAGACATGCATGTTGATAACATAAAGCCTAGTTGAATTAGAATTATATATACAAATAAAGCACTATCTCCGTCTGATGGATAGCGAAGTGTGTGTTTAAGTACTGCCTGACAGCTCTAGTACAGGGAATTTAAAATGTGATTGATGACCACGTGACGTGTTAAAATACCGAACATCTATTCATTATATTCATAAATTGGTGTAAAAATACTGCGTATCATAAAGTACCAATATGCGTGATGTATGATTACCGAGCTTCGTACTAGTTAAAGTACACAGACAGCTAGCAGGGCCAGGCGGATTTTATTAAAATGTAAAGCGCTCGAGAAGCTCTTTTAATCGCGTAAAATTAAAATGAAATTGTGTTGTACTCAAACAGCTCCACAGGGAACTACGCCCACACGCAAAACAACTAACGGGAATCAACAGCAATTTCCGTACTTTCTCGTTAACGGAAAGTACCGACGGTTCCAGATTTTACGCTGGCATATTTGTGTCGTTTCGTTGTTACGTCTTTTCGCTACAAAAAACGAGACAACGAGATTTTAAAAAGACTTGATCTCAAGTAAAGAACAGATTACTTAATTCTTTTTCGCCCCAAAGACGAAATAACGAGCTTCAGGTTTGTTGATTTTTACCGTTGTCGGTTCATGTCACCAGACGACACCAGCGAGAATTCTCTGAACGACACAGCGACACTACACACAGTCGTCAACCGAAATAAAACAGCCAAAAAAATCAGCATAATGTGGCCCGGTCCCACTTTAATGGAAAAGAAGCAATGAAAGTGAAGTGAAAAATATAGGTTCACAGTGACCAACACGTGGTCGGGAAAGTGACCAAGTACCTTTTTACGTCCGATTTGGGAATCGAACCCCGGTCGTCTTGGTGAAAAACGGGTGTGCTGTTCTCTACACATCCCTTTTACTTGATAAATAGTAACGTATGTCGTAAACACATAAACTGTCTTCTGTCTTGATAGCACTCATGTACAGCAAACAGTATGGTTTAGTACCAATACGGACCGTTCGGAATCAACTTTGTAGAACCGGGGTGCTGACAAGAGGTCAGAAGAGGTCATATGACTTGCCTGAGGATAATCGGTTGTACTGTTTGGGGTGAGAGATAATCTGTATCACAACAGGGAGGCGCCAAATTGACCTCTAACAAGGGAAGATAAACAACATCGCTGGTCAAATAATCGCCCGTAGTTTACACAGCGAGGTACGACAACAGAGGCGGTGGATTCTCGCCCAGATTAGTATAATCTCTAGATCTCCCGTCCAAAACGGATCAAAACATTAACAGGAAAATCGGTGTTAGATGTACATGCCGGAGAAGGGCGGGGGTGTATATTTTGATACATGATGCTGAACTCAATTGACTTGCAAATGAGAGAAAAAGAGGCTCTAGGGGACTGTATCGTTCACCTTCAGAGTACTCCTGGCAAAATATTCTCATAAATAAGTGGTATAGCAAGTATATTTCCCAAATTGTTGGCTCTGTTCCCGGACAAAGTGTAATCGCCGTATATCTAGTTGAGATCTTTACGTATCTATACATTTCAATGTAATGACCAAAATTAAACTCCGGAGGACAGGGATATATCCCAACCTGTACAATCCTGGTAGTGTATTTATTTTGTTTTCTTCGTGCCCAGCACGGTACATGTACTTGATGGATTTAAAAACAAAATCGAAGTTATGACCCTAGGGCTAAGAGATTCTTAAAGCCACTTATAACAAATTCTAACCATTGACTTTGGCCAGTGTTCAAAATTGACATTTGACAGATTTGCAATGCTGCTTTACATTTTATACCCAAGTACCATTGTTCAGGACCTTCTTGTTGTCTAGAAAATGTTGCTTTAAGTTTGTAACACATTTGACCTCTCTGGCCTAAAATGAACTCCAAAGTCATATATATGAGACAATTTTTTATCACTCTTTGCAACGTACCTAATGATCAAATATCAGGACCACTAATGATCAAATATCAGGACCACGGCCAGTGTCTAATGATCAAATATCAGGACCACGGGCAGTACCTAATGATCAAATATCAGGACCACTTATGATCAAATATCAGGCCCACGGGCATTCCCTAATGATCAAATATCAGGACCACTTATGATAAAATATCAGGACCACGGGCATTACCTAATGATTAAATATCAGGACCACTTATGATCAAATATCAGGGCCACGGGCATTACCTAATGATCAAATATCAGGACCTCTTATGATAAAATATCAGGACCACGGGCATTACCTAATGATAGAATATCAGGACCACGGGCAGTACCTAATGATCAAATATCAGGACCACTGGCCATTACCTAATGATCAAATATCAGGACCACGGGCACTACCTAATAATCAAATATCAGGACTACGGCCAGTACCTAATGATCAAATATCAGGACCACGGCCAGTACCTAATGAGCAAATATCAGGACCACTAATGATCAAATATCAGGACCATGGGCAGTACCTAATGATCAAATATCAGGACCACGGGCATTACCTAATGATCGAATATAAGGACCACGGCCATCACCTAAGGATCAAATATCAGGGCCGTGGGCAGTACCTAATGATCAGATTTCAGGACCACGGCCATTACCTAATGATTAAATATCAGGACCACGGGCATTACCCAATGATCAAATATAAGGACAACGGCCATCACCTAATGATAAAATATCAGGACCACGGGCAGTTCCTAATGATCAAATATCAGGACCACGGGCATTACCTAATGATCAAATATAAGGACCACGGCCATCACCTAATGATCAAATATCAGGGCCATGGGCAGTACCTAATGATCAAATATCAGGACCACGGCCAGTACCTAATGATCAAATATCAGGACCACGGGCATGACCTAATGATCAAATATAAGGACCACGGCCATCACCTAAGGATCAAATATCAGGGCCATGGGCAGTACCTATTGATCAAATATAAGGACCACGGCCATCACCTAATACCAGTAATTATCAAAAATCAGGCCCACTAATGATCAAATATCAGGACCACTTATGATCAAATGGTACTGGCCGTGGTCCTGATATTTTATCATTAGGTAATGCCCGTGGTCCTGATATTTTATCATTAGGTAATGGCCCGTGGTCCTGATATTTGATCATTAAGTACTGGCCGTGGTCCTGATATTTGATCTTAAGTAATGGCCGTGGTCCTGATATTTGATCCTTAGGTAATGGCTGTGGTCCTGATATTTAATCATTAGGTAATGGCCGTGGTCCTTAAATTTGATCATTAGGTACTGCCCGTTGTCCTGATATTTGATCATTAGGTGATGGCCGTGGTCCTGATATTTGATCATGAGGGGTCCTGATATTTGATCATTAGTGGTCCTTATATTTGATCATTAGGTACTGGCCGTAGTCCTGATATTTGATTATTAGGTACTGCCCGTGGTCCTGATATTTGCTCATTAGGTAATGGCCGTGGTCCTGATATTTGATCCTTAGGTAATGGCTGTGGTCCTGATATTTAATCATTAGGTAATGGCCGTGGTCCTTAAATTTGATCATTAGGTACTGCCCGTTGTCCTGATATTTGATCATTAGGTACTGCCCACGGCCCTGATATTTGATCATTAGGTGATGGCCGTGGTCCTTAGATTTGATCATTAGGTAATGCCCGTGGTCCTGATATTTGCTCATTAGGTCATGGCCGTGGTCCTGATATTTGATCATGAAATGCCCGTGGTCCTGATATTTGATCAAATATCAGGACCACGGGCATGACCTAATGATCAAATATAAGGACCACTAATGATCAAATATCAGGACAATGGGCAGAACCTAATGATCAAATATCAGGACCAGAGCCATTACCTAATGATCAAATATCAGGACAACGGCCATCACCTAATGATCAAATATCAGGACCACTACCTAATGATCAAATATAAGGACCACGGCCATCACCTAAGGATCAAATATCAGGGCCATGGGCAGTACCTAATAATCAAATATCAGGACCACGGGCAGTAACTAATGATCAAATATCAGGACCACGGTCAGTACCTAATAATCAAATATCAGGACCACGGGCAGTACCTAATGCTCAAATATCAGGACCACGGGCATTACCTAATGATAAAATATCAGGACCACGGGCATTACCTAATGATCAAATATAAGGACCACGGGCAGTACCTAATGATCAAATATCAGGACCACTGGCCATTACCTAATGATCAAATATCAGGACCAGAGCCATTACCTAATGATCGAATATCAGGACCATGGGCATTACCTAATGATCAAATATCAGGACCACGGGCAGTACTTAATGATCAAATATCAGGACCACGGGCAGTACCTAATGATCAAATATAAGGACCACGGCCATCACCTAATGATCAAGTATCAGGACCACGGCCATTACCTAATGATCAAATATCAGGACCACGGCCAGTACCTTATGATCAAATATCAGGACCACGGCCATCACCTAATGATCAAATATCAGGACCACGGCCAGTACCTTATGATCAAATATCAGGACCACGGGCAGTACCTAATAATCAAATATCAGGACTACGGCCAGTACCTAATGATCAAATATCAGGACCACTGCCATCACCTAATAATTAAATATCAGGACCACTTATGATCAAATATCAGGACCACTTATGATCAAATATCAGGACCTCGGGCATTACCTAATGATCAAATATCAGGACCACGGGCATGACCTAATGATCAAATATCAGGACCACGGCCATCACCTAATGATCAAATATCAGGACCACGGCCAGGTCCTAATAATCAAATATCAGGACCACGGGCATTCCCTAATGATCAAATATCAGGACCACGGCCATCACCTAATGATCAAATATCAGGACCACGGCCAGGTCCTAATAATCAAATATCAGGACCACGGGCATTACCTAATGATCAAATATATCAGGACCACGGGCAGTACCTAATGATCAAATATCAGGACCACTAATGATCAAATATCAGGACCATGGGCAGTACCTAATGATCAAATATCAGGACCACGGGCAATACCTAATGATAAAATATCAGGACAACTAATGATCAAATTTCAGGACCACTTATGATCAAATATCAGGACCACGGGCATTACCTAATGATCAAGAGCCATTACCTAATGATCGAATATCAGGACCATGGGCAGTACCTAATGATCAAACATCAGGACCACGGTCAGTACCTAATGATCAAATATCAGGACCACGGGCAATACCTAATGATAAAATATCAGGACCACTAATGATCAAATTTCAGGACCACGGCCATTACCTAATGAGCAAATATCAGGACCACGGGCAGTACCTAATGATCAAATATCAGGACCACGGGCAATACCTAATGATAAAATATCAGGACCACTAATGATCAAATTTCAGGACCACGGCCATTACCTAATGATCAAATATCAGGACCACTAATGATCAAATATCAGGACCATGGGCAGTACCTAATGATCAAATATCAGGACCACTGGCCATTACCTAATGATCAAATATCAGGACCAGAGCCATTACCTAATGATCAAATATCAGGACCACGGGCAGTATCCAATGATCAAATATCAGAACCACTAAGGATCAAATATCAGGACCACTCATGATCAAATATCAGGACCACGGGCAGTACCTAATAATCAAATATCAGGACTACGGCCAGTACCTAATGATCAAATATCAGGACCACTGCCATCACCTAATAATTAAATATCAGGACCACTTATGATCAAATATCAGGACCTCGGGCATTACCTAATGATCAAATATCAGGACCAAGGCCATTACCTAATGATCAAATATCAGGACCACGGGCATGACCTAATGATCAAATATCAGGACCACGGCCATCACCTAATGATCAAATATCAGGACCACGGCCAGTACCTTATGATCAAATATCAGGACCACGGCCATCACCTAATGATCAAATATCAGGACCACGGCCAGTACCTTATGATCAAATATCAGGACCACGGGCAGTACCTAATAATCAAATATCAGGACTACGGCCAGTACCTAATGATCAAATATCAGGACCACTGCCATCACCTAATAATTAAATATCAGGACCACTTATGATCAAATATCAGGACCACGGCCAGTTCCTAATGATCAAATATCAGGCCCACGGGCATTACCTAATGATCAAATATCAGGACCAAGGCCATTACCTAATGATCAAATATCAGGACCACTAATGATCAAATATCAGGACCATGGGCAGTACCTAATGATCAAATATCAGGACCACGGGCAGTATCGAATGATCAAATATCAGGACCACTAATGATCAAATATCAGGACCACTTATGATCAAATATCAGGACCTCGGGCATTACCTAATGATCAAATATCAGGACCACGGCCATCACCTAATGATCAAATATCAGGACCACGGCCAGTTCCTAATAATCAAATATCAGGACCACGGGCATTACCTAATGATCAAATATCAGGACCACGGCCATTACCGAACTTCAGCAAAAAGATGATGAACACTTCTTTGTCATTGTATACAATGTTAATCTTTGACCCTGACCAGCTTAACGATGACCTTTGACCTGAATATAATTGGCTAGAAGACATATTCCTGCTGCTGATGTTTACATTATACCCTGGTATCATTGCTGATCTGCGGATTATAGAAATGAATTGATAACACAGTGCTGGTTTTGTTTTGGTAATTTTTAGTGGTTAGGATAAGAGGGTTTACGACGGTGTAGGATGTATTGCCCTTGTTATAGGGTAACACAATTCTTTATTTCAGAGGGTAAAACCTAAGTTAACCCTTTCACCACTGTAGACCATAATGGACTCATCCAGATCAATGCATGGTAGAGTCTACTAAAGTTACATAAGGTGTAATGACATAATTAAGGAGAAACAAAGAACAGTGTTTCCCTTAAACAAGGGCATTAAATAATTTTGCAGAAATGAAACAATAATCCTATTTTAGTTGTTGTCTACTTCAGTCATTCAAAACTTGGTGGTTCTTGTCCTGTCTTTTAGAGAGGCTCTGAATCAGGGAAGTATGATCTGGGAATCTGGAGAGGGTGGGGGCGACATGATGTTTTATTATCCTGTCATGTGCTAAATATCACCTGGTCAACCATGCTGTCATAAAGATGAGGTATGATAAAATCTGATGTTCTGTATACACATATGTATAGGAAATAGAGAATCTTCTAGACGTCTACACAAATAGATTAATGATTACATGATAAAGGATCTATAGAATATAAAACAAAACACACCTGTATTTGACATATTTTATTATATTTTCAGTAACATATATTACACGAACGATGAAATTCACAAACACTGAAACATCCAATATTCTGTGACAAGTAATAGCACCTCAATGTAAAAGCAAGCAGATTCATTTTTGAAAACAAAATACTAAGCCAAAGAATGAAAGAGTTATCTCCCTTCCATGTATAACAGAAAGTGACAAAAATGTGTGCAAAACACTTGTGAAGGGTTGGAAGTAAACATGTCATACAACCTGTAGTTTAATGACACAGGGACTTGGTGATAGAGTCCTTAGGACACAGGGACTTGGAAATTGGTCCCTTACTGTAATATAATAAACAACTTTCCTGTACTTCACAGGGCCTGGAGACACCCGAGTACCCCCAGGGGTTTACTGTACCAAGCAATTATAATGTATACATATATAGGTAAAAGACTGTTCGTTGACAAACATTGATGCTGTTGTTTATTTCTAAAAACAAATTAAATAGTAACATACAAACAAATAAAACAACAAGAAGATAGGGCTGCCTAGAAGTAATAATCATGTATGCATACATATATACTTATGTATATCATAAAACACTGACCTTTGTCAAATCTCTTCACATTCTGCCTTTTCACAAATCTAGATATTGTATCATATCTCCAGGGTAGAAAGTCTGAAGTAGCATAAACTGTACTAACAGGACACATGTACAAAATGCCCTAATATTTCCTATGGAATGAAACCTGTCCACTTTTTCTATAGATGGATGATTTGGTATTTATACTAGCTATGATTGGTGAACTTGTTCAGCGTAGCATACTTCAATTGATCCCAATTCTAGTGATATAAAACGTGACGATTGACGGGATATTTTCTTATGTGTTCAATGAAAATCTTGTCTGGGTGCTTTCATGGATTATGAATGTAAATTAAAACATGCGTAGAATTGAAAATTGTTTAAACTAAAGCTCCAAAATATGTGCAAGGTATTAACATAATGCGCAAAGTTAGTGTCATTTGAAAAATAAGTGAGAAATAAACACTGTTGGGAAATTGCCGCCAGTTACATTCTTTCTGAATGTAAAGAATAGCAGGAATACCGAGATATCAATATAACCAGGTTTGTTTCCATATAAAAACGGCTACTTATCTAGTACAACACTGACATCACAAAACTAAAATAGGTCAAGTAGGAAACTAATGCAGGTAAGAAAAGCAACTAACAGTTTTGCTCGGCAGGATTTTCTCTTAAACAAACAAGTCTATACAAATAGAAACAATAAATAGCTGTCTACTTAAAACATCAGACACAATCACTCATCACAGGGTGCAACACTGACTTCTGAAATTACTTTGTAACAGATGTAGCATCACAGTCTGATCAAGGTTTTGATTTACGTTTTGTGTTTCACATTCTGTCGTAATAATGACTGCAAACGACAAAACAGTTACACTTGATCTGTCTAATCCGTTTCTCAATTTTTTTTCTTTGAATAAATATCTTCCTTTAAGCCCGTCAAGATTTACTGGTATTGATGAATATGATTTGCACATTGAGTTTAAACTTGCTGTTTCTCCTAGAAACCTTTAACAAGAGTACTGCAGGGCGGAACAAAATACGCCCGTCGAATATAGTGTTATACAAGTTCTTACATTGAAATAAGATCAGCATCATTCTAATCTAAGAGTGGTTAGCGGACATGCTATAAAAAATGTAGAAGAATATCTCCGGACAAAAAATCAAATACTGAAATGAACAAAAGGCAATAAATTTTGCAAAAATCGTTGATTCAAAATTCTTTTAAGGGAGACACAACTACATGTCATGATTATAATGTATACCAAGTTTCAAAGAGATCGGTCAAAAAATGTAGGAGGAGATTGCCGGACAAACAAAGTTTACGCCGGTCGGCCGGACAATGCCATACCATACTACTACCGTCAAATTTGACGGTCGTATAAAAACAAAGCTGTTACCATTCCAGACTGACTTTAAACTTGTATAAATAAATTAGTATCATAGAATAAGATTTATCCATGATTTTGGGATGTACAAAAACTTATGTTTTTTTTACATGATTCAGAACTTTGTTAGTCCAGAAACTTTGGTTTTGATGTAAAGTGTAACTTCATATAGTCTTGTTGTCATCCTTTAAAGTAAATGTGCAGGGAAAGGAAATTACCTGAATGTCAAAATGAAAGAAATTGTCTACAAATTATAATGCTGAGGTTTCTTACAAACAATAATTAATTAAGTGGTTTATGTTAACTTTGAAGTTACAACAACCTTTAAGAGACAGTTCTCCGAAACAAAAATGTTTTGAATGCGAGTCACTTCAATGGATTGTTTAGAAATTTTAAAATGTCAAATTGATATATACTGCATGACAATAAAAAATGCACACATAAACATATAATTAAAACAGCAATAATCCAATCAGCACTTCAGTTAACATATATATGTTGGCATAAACCATGTGATGGAAAATGTCGAAATATTGCAAGTATTGCAGAGTGATCTCCCTTCAGTTTTTGAAATAGTGCCAATAACATTTTTCTTTAAACCAGAAAAAATAAAAATGGGACCTTGAAGAAAATTGTCTAACAGGTTTGTTGAAGTGACAATGCTAATTATGTATGAAATGGATTTCTATGAAAAATGGATTAATCTTTATAAATTTTAAACAACCTTTCAATTTTTTAAACAAGTAAAATGGCAATGATATAGAAGCATTTAAACTGCTCATTACACATAACGAATCGACTGTGATCTACTTCTATATTGTATTCCCTCTCAGTAGAATACAGTTACCTTCCAACTGTACGACCCACCTTCCTTCCTAACAGGGGTATTATGTAAAACATGGCATTTTCAGAAAAAATGAAGATGAAGTAATTGTAAACAAAGTTATAAACTTCAGTATAAATAAAAATCTTCAATTAACTGTCATTCTTGAAATATTTCAAAGGTGTAAAATTCTCAAATTATAAAATAGAAAAAATTCTTTAAGTCCATGTGATACTGTTCAAAACCTGTTTAAAAGGGAAGCAACTCATACCATTGGAAGAGTAGTCTCCCCTTTGGGGAATAGCTAACAATGAAATGGTTTGTGAGGCAACATCAATGGTGTATATAACATGTTACTACAACGTAGCTGACATCTATTCAACTAAATGTCACACATTTATTTTGAATATACATTAATAAATAATAAACAAGACAAAAAAGTCTCATGCAATTCTCATTGAATTTCATCAATATACCATTATAATAATGTTAGGAAATCTACCTACAATGTAACTAGAAAATAAATACTTTACAACACATCATCTATCAATAAATAAACAGGGCTATTTACATGGTGAATCATTAATAAAAATGTTTTGTTCATATATATATTTTATAATATATTCTTTAAAAAAATCATTAAGCTAAAATACTTTTCTAACATAAATCTATAACAACCATTAACAGATCATTCTTCCTTACAACAGATTCAACCTCCTGTCTCCCCTTGAAGATCAATGGATTGGTCCACTAAATGGGAAGTACGGACCTTACATTCTCACAAACACAAATGGCTTATTCCAATTACATACCAATATTTTCTATTGACAATTAATAACTAAACAATTCAACAGGACATACAGGGAAATGACTTGAACGCTGGCATTGCTTCACAGTAGAATGTTAAAATATCTTGATCCTTTGTTTATTATTCTGTAAAACACAATCTTAACGGTAAAACATAATGGGTAAAACATAATTGCTAAAACGATGTATTCCAACCATAACTTGGCTTGCTTTTTCCTTATTTATTTTCTATATTTTGTTCATAATAAAAGAATATGTTGTATGCTTGCAAGAAATTTAAGTTGAGGCTGAACATATCACAATAACTGTTAACACAGCTAAAATCACAAACCTTTTTAAATTTGTATTATCATCATGATGCGTTTTAATATACAGATAATCTCCTATGAAAACAAGTGGATTTTTCATTTTTTTGTTTGCAATTTCCAAAATAACACTTATAAAATTTCATTTGAACTGATCAGATTTCCAAAAGAATAACTTTTCCAGTATGAATTTATTTTTGCAATTTAAATTATCCCTCCTTTATGATGGTCAAGAAGCATTCAATACCAAAACACATTCAAAAGGAAACAACAGAAACTGGAAAAAGGGAAACTAGTTGTGAAAGCACAAAACAAAAAATATTCAATAAAAAAATAGCGGAAGCCCAATATGGTAAAAAACAAACGAAAGTTAACAACAAAATTCACAAACATACCACCAATAACTGACCAACTAAAAACCACCAATAACTGACCAACTAAAAACCACCAATAACTGACCAACTAAAAACCACCAATAACTGACCAATAAATAAACATGTCATAAAATGTAAATTTCCTTGTCAATTTTTAGGATAAAATACCAGTTAAAAGTTCCTTTGGAAATCCATCCGCCAATGTAAGGAATGAGTTGTTCATTTATTTAAGAATATCCTAAAACAAATATCACCATTGTACAACAGTCTTTGTTCATACAAGAAATTCTGTATCCATCCAATGTAAACAATTATAATATCAAACTTCATAGACAATAGGTCAACATTTTCAGAGATTCTCATAGGAGATTTTTTTCAAAAAAAAATACAAAAAAAATCATTACAATTATGTAAGTATAGAAATGTACAGTAAAATCCCACTTACTCAAACCCCTGGGGTCCAGATCAATAGTTCGAGGAATACATGGTATTAGAGAAATCCGAGGTTGGTCCTAGATCACCAAGTATATATCTATCAAATCTTGAGTGATAATAATTAAACATACGTACATATTGTAAAGCAGTACTTATGCTATTATTCAGCATCTCGCCGATACTGTGTAGTAACCTGTAGTCTTAACCGGAGATATTGGCAGTGCTGGTGTGACACACAGGTAAAATATCTGTCAGGCGTGACATGTCACACCTGTTTGACGGATAGATAGGATTGATACTATGACCATGAAAAGTCGGGGTTACTTTACAAAGAATTATGTACGAACTTGGTCGGGACCAAACAAACTGTTCAATGAATGAGGGGTATTCGAGTTAACCAAGTCGAGGAAGTGGGGTTTCACTGTATTGCAAAACCACAAGTAATTTTACATTAGTAGAAAAACAAGAGCAGCTGAGTTTGACGTTAAGTGTCGTTAAGGATCCCCGTACCACCATCACTACACACTGGAAACGTTTCCCTGACATTACTATTGATTTGATACATCATTTCTGAAAAGAAAACACACCTTGCAAGACTTTTATCAAAAGTAATAAAGACGAAATAAACAAAAGATAATCCTTAGTGTTTTAAGTGTAAAACTTCAGTGAAGCTAGACCCGGGTTTGAACCCGAGACTTCAGATTATTATACTATCACTCTACCTGACTGAGCTGCCTGGTCTGTGAAAATAACCGGCCCATCTTTGCTAGTTATATCTAAAACAAAACTAAGGGGAGGTTACTGTATACATGAAGGACTACAGTGTAGAGGTATAGGGATCCTTAAACTGAAGACTTTATAGATACGCTGGAATCTACAGAACTATAAATAGATCATCTCCTGATGTTGTCTGGGTGAACTACACAGCACTACAGCTACGCTGGAATCTACAGAATTATAAATAGATCATGTCCTGGTGTTGTCTGGGTGAACTACACAGCACTCCAGCTACGCTGGAATCTACAGAACTATAAATAGATCATGTCCTGGTGTTGTCTGGGTGAACTACACAGCACTACAGCTACGCTGGAATCTACAGAACCATAAATAACGCACTGACTAGCAACACAGCTCAGCTACAAGTAATTACTGACATATTTATCATTAACAGCACAAATTGATATGTCTTCAACAAAAACCTGATTTCATTCTCCCACAGGAAAACCCTTTTTGTTCCCGTCAGGACCAAACCTTCCCTGTTAACTGATGGACATGTTGTGATACATAAACATCATAAGATATTGTTGCCGTCTCTTGCTATGAACACAAGCACTGATCATGAACTGTCACTGTAAAGTGGAATTTTTGTGGTTTGGATACATTCACTTTTCTCCTTGATTAATTTGAAACAATATCCCCACAGAAACATTGATCTATATATAGTATCGATATACAGAATATGATAGTTTTCTCAACCTATGTCAATACAAAATTTCGTAACTGTGATGAGTTTAAAGTCATAACACGAACACTTCCACAAGCGAAACTTTCCACTTGAACAAAATATTTCCTACATATACCATTATATTATATAGCAGAATTTCTTCAAATGTTTTCAATGATATTGATGGAGTTGGCGGGACCACAAAACTTGTCAGTTATCCTAGTTTTGAGGTAACCGGGTCAAAACATCCCATTTACTGTAGTTCACCAGACTGTAATTATAATATAAGCATCCCCCAATAGACATGCTTGTACTGTAACAGAGGTCAGTACCGTGAACAAGCTTAGGGAGACTCCTAGGGCAGTACCATGTGTACCTAGTACCAGGGTGACAGTATTGTGGCTAGAATCAGTAGTTTTTGTTTCAAGAACATTTTCCCAACAGATTAGACAGATTCTGGTGGGTACTTTTAAAACATGTCAGATATTTTGAACAAGAACTTGGTCTTTAAACATGAAATGAAGAAAGATAATATTGCACAGAACCACACTGGATTCACTCCAAAACAGAGAGAGCATAACACATTCTACTTCAACAACTCATGGGTGTTAACACGTACAGCGAGTAGGTCTGACCAACCAAGTCCACGTTAACATGTACAGCTAGTAGGTCTGACCAACCAAGTCAACGTTAACACGTACAGCTGGAAGGTCTGACAAACCAAGTCAACGTTAACATGTATAGCTAGTAGGTCTGACCAACCAAGTCGACGTTAACACGTACAGCGAGTAGGTCTGACCACCCAAGTCAACATTAACATGTACAGCGAGTAGGTCTGCCCAACCAAGTCAAAGTTAACACGTACAGCTGGTAGGCCTGACAAACCAAGTCAACGTTAACAAGTACAGCGAGTAGGTCTGACCACCCAAGTCCACGTTAACACGTACAGCGAGTAGGTCTGACCAACCAGGTCAACGTTAACACGTACAGCTGGTAGGCCTGACAAACCAAGTCAACGTTAACATGTGCAGCTAGTAGGTCTGACCAACCAAGCCCACGTTAACACGTACAGCGAGTAGGTCTGACCACCCAAGTCAACATTAACATGTACAGCTAGTAGGTCTGAAAAACCAACTCAACGTTAACATGTACAGCTAGTAGGTCTGCCCAACCAAGTCAACGTTAACATGTATAGCTAGTAGGTCTGACCAACCAAGTAAACGTTAACACGTACAGATAGTAGGTCTGACCAACCAAGTCAACGTTAACACGTACAGCTAGTAGGTCTGACCAACCAAGTCAATGTTAACATGTACAGCTCCAGGGAAAAAAAACATGTATCATATTGCAACTATCCTATGGCTGACAGTACAAGAAAAATTAAAAGACTTTCAACAAAAAATAATATCTAAATATAGAGTTTCACCATCATTTAGATACAATGTGTAACACATACAGGTAGAAGTGAAAAGTATCAATAATAGATAGAAAAATATAAAAACGTGCAACCAAATACTCACTTACATCAGATGTAAACACAGAATGGAAATGTAAACACACTTAAAACTGAAAATTTCTACATAACCACTATTTGAATTATAATTTTTTGACCTTAAATGTTTTTTGAACAATTAAACCTGTTAATTGGCGAGGTACTTCCTTTGGCTAATGGAGTGACACAGACACATTGTAAATCATCATTCTAGTGAACCAGATACTATTTATAGTCTAGTCATTCTAGTGAACCAGATACTATTTAATCATTGGGTTCCATACTTACAAAATTAAGCTGAAACTCTTGTTCTGATAAATATCTTGTTCAAATGAAAAGGGAATTAAAAATGTTCATACCTTTTCAATTTGTTGAAAATATCAGTACCTGTAGCTATGTATGGTTTTAAACATTAAGTTTTTACTCTTTGACACCATTACAAGATATCTGAAGAAACAAGAAAGAGTTTTGAATAATTCTCATACTTGCAGTAGTCCTGAAAAACTCAAGTTACCTCCCTTTACCTGATAACCAAAACGTAAAGTGTTGAAGACAATGGGGCACTTGGATTATCTCCCTTTTCCAGTGTCACCCTTTTACCTAAACAAGGTAAACATTTATCTGATATTCTTCTTTATATTTAAAAAATTGCAGTATTAAGACAGACAAATTCTAAACATAGCACAGATCTAAGATGACACAGGGTACCGTATAAAAGTACTACCTGTACCTTGTCTCTCCTGGTACGCATAGCTATAATGAGTCAGAAAGTAACTGTTAACATTACTACACATTCTCCAACAGAGCATCTAAATTCACAAAGCCATTTAGGAAATGGATTTCTGATTTGTTTTTGAGGAGATTATTAAGCTCATATCTAATTTATTAATCATAATTAGTCTTAATAACTTCAAAAGAAACAATATATTGAGACCTAAACTGTGGTCCCTGCTCTGAAAATAAAAACATTGGAACAACAATTTCTAACAATTAATTATGATGCTGATGTTGACAATGACGAGGATGTTGATGGTGACGATGCTGGTGATGATGAAACTACATGACAACCATATCTATGTATAAATGATGCAAAAGCACAAAACGTAAGCTTTCACTTATATCCCTACACGGGGTCACACACTTGTAGCTGCATTTATCCCTGAAACAGAATTGAAATTTTTGGATGATCCTATCAACACATGGCTCTGGAAATCCAACCAATCAAATCCTTGGACACATTGGTCAGTCAAATCCTTTGTTGTGCAGAAGGTGGTTGTCATTTTCAAATGTCCAATGAAACCCTTCTATTCTTTTGCGAAGACATTTGCTGACCTAAGTTGGTTTGGCCAATCAAATCCTGGGGAAGAAATGGTTGACCATGATTTGACCAATCAAATTTGCAGAGACCAAACCCTATGTCAGGGTGTCTCCTGTTTGAGTTTTTTAATGGTGTTTTTTAACGCTTGTCTTTTGTTACAGAACCACACACGAATCACTTCCCGGTCATAGTTCAACTTTTCTGACAGCTCTGTCATTTCTGCACCTGAAACAATCAAATCAAATCCTTTCTTTTTTACCTCTATCACATACTAACAGAATTTTTCTCAAAAGATACTATCTGAAAACCATCGGCCAATCAGATTACAGCAGCCTTATTAAATATTTTTGAATTTTCACTAGCATCTAATTTTCAGCTACAGACGGGTAGAAAATATACAAAGCAAGTTTTATTGAAATCTGATTATTCTTTCAACATATACCATCTAGAAACAATTCCGTCCACCAGGGCCTCCCCTGCCACAGAAACACAGCATTAAAACAGAAAAAAGTAATTTGATTTTATTGTATATAAAGTTAAAACTTTTTTCAACCTAATACGGACAACATTGCTTAAATCACATTGGAAATGTGGTTAGTTCTGCTCCAAATCTACAGAAAATGGCCCCCGGGAGAAATCCGTAGAAGTGCATGTTACCTGAAGGATGTGTATTCCTCTCGAAGAACTGGTTGAGAACTTCCAGTGCCTGTGGAGTGAAGGATGTTCTCCGTTTACGTTTCTTTGATGGTTCGCTGCCTATGAAGTCGGTGAGATTGGACACACCGTTCTTATATCTCTCTTCTGCCTCGAGCATCCATCGCTCAAGGACAGGTTTAATCTTCTGAGCACTTTTTGGTGTTATGTCTAATTTCTCAAATCTATAAATAATAGAAAAACAATTTTTATTTTTTAATAAAAAGTCAAGTGTACAGAACAAAAATATATGACTAAGTCACTCTTTTTGATGTAAATAAACAAAAGGATCAGTAAATATCTGTAAGACATGACTTTTCCCTTGCCCCTGAAGTTGGTAAACTGATTGGCTGTAGGTAGGCCCCTCTATTACTTACCTACATATAGCTGATTGGCTGTAGGTAGGACCCTCTATCACTAACCTACAGATAGCTGATTGGCTGTAGGTAGGCCCCTCTATTACTTACCTACATATAGCTGATTGGCTGTAGGTAGGCCCCTCTATCACTAACCTACAGATAGCTGATTGGCTGTAGGAAGGCCCCTCTATTACTTACCTACATATAGCTGATTGGTTGTAGGTAGGCCCCTCTATCACTAACCTACATATAGCTGATTGGCTGTAGGTAGGCCCCTCTATCACTAACCTACACATAGCTGATTGGCTGTAGGAAGGCCCCTCTATTACTTGCCTACATATAGCTGATTGGTTGTAGGTAGGCCCCTCTATCACTAACCTACATATAGCTGATTGCCTGTAGGTAGGCCCCCCTATCACTAACCTGCATAAAGCTGATTGGCTGTAGGTAGGCCCCTCTATTACTAACGTACATATAGCTGATTGGCTGTAGGTAGGCCCCTCTATTACTTACCTACAGATAGCTGATTGGCTGTAAGTAGGTCCCTCTGATACTTACCTACAGATAGCTGATTGGCTGTAGGTAGGCCCCTCTGATACTCACATACAGATAGCTGATTGGCTGTAAGTAGGCCCCTGTTACTTACATACAGATAGCTGATTGGCTGTAGGTAGGCCTCTCTATTACTAACCAAAAGATAGCTGATTGGCTGTATGCAGGCCCCTCTGATACTTACCTACAGATAGCTGATTGGCTGTAGGTAGGCCCCTGTATTACTTACCTTAACAGATAGCTGATTGGCTGTAGGCAGGCACCTCCGATACTTACATACAGATAGCTGATTGGCTGTAGGTAGGGCCCTCTATTACTTACCTACAGATAGCTGTTTGGCTGTAGGCAGGCCCCTCTATACCTACAGATCGCTGATTGGCTGAAGGTAGGCCCCTCTATTGCTTACATACAGATAGCTGATTGGTTGTAGGTAGGCCTCTCTGATATTTACCTACAGATAGCTGATTGGTTGTAGGTAGGACCCTCCGATACTTACCTACAGATAGCTGATTGGCTGTAGGCAGGCCCCTCTGTTGCACTGAGGGCCTGACCTACTTGTGTCTGTGTTAGCCCCAGAGAGAGTCTCCGGATCTTAAACTGTTTGGCAAATTCTTTGATTTCATCGAGGTTGATCCCATCCACTGTTGTACTCTCCGTTGAATTCCCTACTGTGTCTGAAAGGTTAACTTAAAGATAAGATTCAGATCGATAAAAACTGATATGTTGTATCGGGAACCTGCCCATCACAATATTCAATCATACGTATTAACTTGTTTTTTATACAGTAAAAGTACTTATTTAAGCGGACTTCAATTTTAGCGTTCTATAGAATTTGAGCAGATTAGCTCATAAATGTATTAACACACTCACAATATGCGCAATAGAAAATTATATACAGAGTTTTCAATTCGCGTACTAAGTAAATAAGCGGAATATTTAAAGCTTGAAATGCTTTTATATTAGAATACCGCTAAAATATATACTTTATACAGTAACAATTATATTATCAATAGATCAAGAATAAATACACAAAGCTATCACAAGTTTACAACATAACCCAATATATGTGTAACACAAAATGGGAATATACCAGAATACGTTAATCCTTACAAAAATTGTGGAATTTCCCTATTCTAGATCTGTACCGTTTTGATTTTATCTAGTGTTATTTACCTACTCTGTACCGTTTTGATTTTATCTAGTGTTATTTACCTACTCTAGATCTGTACCGTTTTGATTTTATCTAGTGGTATTTACCAACTCCGTACCGTTTTGATTTTATCTAGTGTTATTTACCTACTCTAGATCTGTACTGTTTTGATTTTATCAGGTGTTATTTACCTACTCTGTACCATTTTGATTTTATCTAGTGTTATTTACCTACTCTATACCGTTTTGATTTTATCTAGTGTTATTTACCTACTCTAGATCTGTACTGTTTTGATTTTATCAGGTGTTATTTACCTACTCTGTACTGTTTTGATTTTATCTAGTGTTATTTACCTACTCTAGATCTGTACCATTTTGATTTTATCTAGTGTTATTTACCTACTCTGTACCGTTTTGATTTTATCTAGTGGTATTTACCTACTCTGTACCGCTTTGTTTTTATCTAGTGTTATTTACCTACTCTATACCGTTTTGATTTTATCTAGTGTTATCTAGGTGTCGATATCAAAGGTGAGGGTGAGGGGTGTAGGTGTTGAGATCAAAGGTGAGAGTGAGGGGTGTAGGTGTTGAGGTCAAAAGTGAGAGTGAGGGGTGTAGGTGATGACATCAAAGGTGAGGGCGTTTTGATTTTTATCTAGTGGTATTTACCTACTCTGTACCGCTTTGTTTTTATCTAGTGTTATTTACCTACTCTATACCGTTTTGATTGTATCTAGTGTTATTTACCTACTCTAGATCTGTACCGTTTTGATTTTTATCTAGTGGTATTTACCAACTCTGTACCGTTTTGATTTTATCTAGTGTTATTTACCTACTCTCTACTGTTTTGATTTTATCTAGTGTTATTTACCTACTCTGTACCGTTTTGATTTTATCTAGTGTTATCTAGGTGTCGATATCAAAGGTGAGGGTGAGGGGTGTAGGTGTTGAGATCAAAAGTGAGAGTGAGGGGTGTAGGTGTTGACATCAAAGGTGAGAGTGAGGAGTGTAGGTGTCGACACCAAAAGTGAGAGTGAGGGGTGTAGGTCTCGACATCAAAAGTGAGAGAGAGGGGTGTAGGTGTTGACATCAAAGGTGAGAGGGAGGGGTGTAGGTCGACATCAAAAATGAGAGTGAGGGGGGTAGGTGTCGACATCAAAGGTGAGGGTGAGGGGTGGAGGTGTCGACCTCAAAGGTGAGAGTGAGGGGTGTATTCTAGATCTGTACCGTTTTGATTTTTATCTAGTGGTATTTACCTACTCTGTACCGTTTTGATTTTATATAGTGTTATCTAGGTGTCGATATCAAAGGTGAGGGTGAGGGGGGTAGGTGTTGAGATCAAAAGTGAGAGTGAGGGGTGCAGGTGTTGACATCAAAGGTGAGAGTGAGGGGTGTAGATGTCCACATCAAAGGTGAGAGTGAGGGGTGTAGGTCGACATCAAAAATGAGAGTGAGGGGTGTAGGTGTCGACATCAAAGGTGAGGGTGAGGGGTGCAGGTGTCGACCTCAAAGGTGAGAGTGAGGGGTGTATGTGTTGACATCAAAGGTGAGAGTGAGGGGTGTAGGTGTCAACATCAAAGGTGAGAGTGTGGGGTATAGGTGTTGAGATCAAAGGTGTGAGTGAGGGGTGTAGGTGTTGACATCAAAGGTGAGGGTGAGGGGTGTAGATGTCAACATCAAAGATGAGAGTGAGCGGTGTAGGTGTTGACATCATAGGTGAGAATGAAGGGTGTAGGTGTTGAGATCAAAGGTGAGAGTGAGGGGTGTAGGTGTGGACATCAAAGATGAGAGTGAGCGGTGTAGATGTCCACATCAAAGATGAGGGTGAGGGGTGCAGGTGTTGAGATCAAAGGTGAGAGTGAGGGGTGTAGGTGTCGACATCAAAGGTGAGAGTGTGGGGTATAGGTGTTGAGATCAAAGGTGAGAGTGAGGGGTGTAGGTGATGACATCAAAGGTGAGAGTGAGGGGTGTAGGTGTCAACATCAAAGGTGAGGGTGAGGGGTGTAGGTGTCGACATCAAAGGTGAGAGTGAGGGGTGTAGATGTCCACATCAAAGATGAGGGTGAGGGGTGCAGGTGTTGAGATCAAAGGTGAGAGTGAGGGGTGTAGGTGTTGAGATCAAAGGTGAGAGTGAGGGGTGTAGGTGTTGACATCAAAAGTGAGAGTGAGGGGTGTAGGTCTTGACATCAAAGGTGAGAGTGAGGGGTGTAGGTCTCGACATCAAAGGTGAGAGTGAGGGGTGTAGATGTCCACATCAAAGATGAGGGTGAGGGGTGCAGGTGTTGAGATCAAAGGTGAGAGTGAGGGGTGTAGGTGTGGACATCAAAGATGAGAGTGAGCGGTGTAGATGTCGACATCAAAGATGAGGGTGAGGGGTGCAGGTGTTGAGATCAAAGGTGAGAGTGAGGGGGGTAGGTGATGACATCAAAGGTGAGGGTGAGGGGTGTAGATGTATACATCAAAGGTGAGGGTGAGGGGTGTAGGTGACGACATCAAAGGTGAGAGTGAGGGGTGTAGGTGTCCACATCAAAGATGAGAGTAAGCGGTGTATGTGTTTATATCATAGGTGAGAGTGAGGGGTGTAGGTGTCCACATCAAAGATGAGAGTAAGCGGTGTATGTGTTTATATCATAGGTGAGAGTGAGGGGTGTATGTGTCCACATCAAAGGTGAGAGGGAGGGGTGTAGGTGTTGACATCAAAAGTGAGGGTGAGGGGTGTAGGTCTCGACATCAAAGGTGAGAGTGAGGGGTGAAGGTGATGACATCAAAGGTGAGGGTGAGGGGTGTAGATGTCAACATCAAAGATGAGAGTGAGCGGTGTAGGTGTTGACATCATAGGTGAGAATGAAGGGTGTAGGTGTTGAGATCAAAGGTGAGAGTGAGGGGTGCAGGTGTTGAGATCAAAGGTGAGAGTGAGGGCTGTAGGTGTCGACATCAAAGGTGAGAGTGTGGGGTATAGGTGTTGAGATCAAAGGTGTAAGTGAGGGGTGTAGGTGTTGACATCAAAGGTGAGGGTGAGGGGTGTAGATGTCAACATCAAAGATGAGAGTGAGCGGTGTAGGTGTTGACATCATAGGTGAGAATGAAGGGTGTAGGTGTTGAGATCAAAGGTGAGAGTGAGGGGTGCAGGTGTTGAGATCAAAGGTGAGAGTGAGGGGTGCAGGTGTTGAGATCAAAGGTGAGAGTGAGGGGTGTAGGTGTCCACATCAAAGGTGAGAGTGAGGGGTGTAGGTGTCCACATCAAAGATGAGAGTAAGCGGTGTATGTGTTTATATCATAGGTGAGAGTGAGGGGTGTATGTGTCCACATCAAAGGTGAGAGGGAGGGGTGTAGGTGTTGACATCAAAAGTGAGGGTGAGGGGTGTAGGTCTCGACATCAAAGGTGAGGGTAAGGGGTGTAGGTGTCGACATCAAAGGTGAGAGAGAGGGGTATAGGTGTTGAGATCAAAGGTGAGAGTGAGGGGTGTAGGTGTCGACATCAAAGGTGATAGTAAGGGGTGTAGGTGTCGACATCAAAGTTGAGAGTGAGGGGTGAGGATGTCAGCATTGAAGATGGTGATGGTGTCCGCGGTGGCGAGGTGATGTCAGAGGGGATGGTGGTTGGTAATGAGTTATAGGTGACATATATAGGGAGACAGGAAACATGTAAAAGGCAACAGTGGGTGGGTTAATTAGGTGATGTTCAGAGTGAAGACTGTTTCTATAGAAGTAACATTACACTCACTTGGAAGCAGTTGACTGACGTTGGGAGGCAGCACGTCTGAGGTGACTGTTGGGGTAAGGACCTGTGTTGGCAGTCTTGGGGGGGAGGACACCACTGGCGCTACTGACGGCTGGCTGTTGGTGTGGGCGTGGCGGATGGCTGTGTGGTGAGTAGAGGCAGAGCTGTGATTGGTTGTCAGCTGACCATTGGTCTGTGAGATCTGAGTCAGTGCATTGTTAGCTGAGGACGCGAGTGTAGGCTGCGTCAGGGACAGAGGGTTAATTACCTGTATAACACATAGATGAATTAGTACCTCACAAACATCTCTACATAATCTGTAAATACGAATTCTCTCTGAAAAAAATATTTTGTTCCGAATCTGATTTGACATGTTTATAATGTATTTTATATACCATATGAATTTCATACAATACTGAATTGTTGATAGAATTTTATTTTTCCTCTGAAACTGTATTCAGACCATGGATATAGCAAAACTTGTTAATGAATGAATATATAGAATCCCTCACGAAATATTATCACTGTCCAGTTATCATATCAATTGTATCAAATATCAACTACAGAATGACTTTAGTACAGTTACTAAGTGTCCTGGTTTAAATGAATGAAGTTCTAAGTTGACCTTGGCCTGAAACGTTCACAAGGATATACTAATAATACAGGAGCACTACACAGCTTCTGTGGATGATTTCTGTATGCTTCAAGTCTCAATCAGATATTTCTAACAGACTTTAATTTAAATGTGATATGGATGAAATTTTACGGAAAATGAAGTATTTGTGTACTTGCACATGCACTCCATGACTTTGAGGTAAATGTAATAGTGACTTTTAGTGTGTAGGTGATGCATGTTAACATTAAATCCATCAAGATACCTTTAATAGTTAATAAGGATGGTTCAAACTTTTATTAAAACTGGAAGGAATATCAAAGATCAGAATTAAATAGGAGACATAATAAGATTTGAGAGTGATACCTGAGGACCGACAGCCAGGATCTGGCCCTGTGCTCCGGTCGTCAGCAGTTGAGGTAGAGAGCCAAGCTGATTGGCTAGTCCCAGTCCGCTAGCCTGTTGATGGCTCTGACTGGAATTAGTGGTGGAATTCTGGGTCTGGTGTGCGCCTGGAACATAAAGTATCAGTGCTCTGGACAAAACTGGTTACTTAGCTGATAATGTGATATAGAGTTAAGATACAAGCTTATCATAGAGTTCCATACAAAACTGTTCACTGTGAATGTACAGTCATAGTACACTCAAATGTTTCTTATCAAATCCTAATAGATTAGTGCAAAGAGGAATTAGCACAATGACGATATATACAATAGTAAACATTACACATACAGTTAAAACAGCACTATCATAGTAGAGATCAAAATTTGAATCGTGAGAAGCACTAAAATAAGATTACAGCTAAAATTTGTACATCTACAGTACAAGTAAATATATCCTCTGGGTAAAGCAGCCACCACTATGTAGGTGTCGTGTCATTGGATCGCCCCCTCTAACAATCACAACATCACAATAAATCTGCTCTCTAATTATCCATTGTTTATGACTGGTGGAATTTGGAAAGTCAACAAATTGTCTCAGCCAACCAAAGTCTCAAATGGCCATCTCAAAATTGGAAGTGTTGATGATATAGGGGTTGAGTGAGGTTGTGTTAGTTTGTGACAATGACTAGGCGTACCTGCGTACCTGTGTTGTTGATATTGGGGTTGAGTGAGGTTGTGTTAGTTTGTGACAATGACTAGGCGTACCTGCGTACCTGTGTTGTTGATATTGGGGTTGAGTGAGGTTGTGTTAGTTTGTGACAATGACTAGGCGTACCTGCGTACCTGTGTTGTTGATATTGGGGTTGAGTGAGGTTGTGTTAGTTTGTGACAATGACTAGGCGTACCTGCGTACCTGTGTTGTTGATATTGGGGTTGAGTGAGGTTGTGTTAGTTTGTGACAATGACTAGGCGTACCTGCGTACCTGTGTTGTTGATATTGGGGTTGAGTGAGGTTGTGTTAGTTTGTGACAATGACTAGGCGTACCTGCGTACCTGTGTTGTTGATATTGGGGTTGAGTGAGGTTGTGTTAGTTTGTGACAATGACTAGGCGTACCTGCGTACCTGTGTTGTTGATATTGGGGTTGAGTGAGGTTGTGTTAGTTTGTGACAATGACTAGGCGTACCTGCGTACCTGTGTTGTTGATATTGGGGTTGAGTGAGGTTGTGTTAGTTTGTGACAATGACTAGGCGTACCTGCGTACCTGTGTAGTTGATATTGGGGTTGAGTGAGGTTGTGTTAGTTTGTGACAATGACTAGGCGTACCTGCGTACCTGTGTAGTTGATATTGGGGTTGAGTGAGGTTGTGTTAGTTTGTGACAATGACTAGGCGTACCTGCGTACCTGTGTAGTTGATATTGGGGTTGAGTGAGGTTGTGTTAGTTTGTGACAATGACTAGGCGTACCTGCGTACCTGTGTTGTTGATATTGGGGTTGAGTGAGGTTGTGTTAGTTTGTGACAATGACTAGGCGTACCTGCGTACCTGTGTAGTTGATATTGGGGTTGAGTGAGGTTGTGTTAGTTTGTGACAATGACTAGGCGTACCTGCGTACCTGTGTAGTTGATATTGGGGTTGAGTGAGGTTGTGTTAGTTTGTGACAATGACTAGGCGTACCTGCGTACCTGTGTAGTTGATATTGGGGTTGAGTGAGGTTGTGTTAGTTTGTGACAATGACTAGGCGTACCTGCGTACCTGTGTAGTTGATATTGGGGTTGAGTGAGGTTGTGTTAGTTTGTGACAATGACTAGGCGTACCTGCGTACCTGTGTAGTTGATATTGGGGTTGAGTGAGGTTGTGTTAGTTTGTGACAATGACTAGGCGTACCTGCGTACCTGTGTAGTTGATATTGGGGTTGAGTGAGGTTGTGTTAGTTTGTGACAATGACTAGGCGTACCTGCGTACCTGTGTTGTTGATATTGGGGTTGAGTGAGGTTGTGTTAGTTTGTGACAATGACTAGGCGTACCTGCGTACCTGTGTTGTTGATATTGGGGTTGAGTGAGGTTGTGTTAGTTTGTGACAATGACTAGGCGTACCTGCGTACCTGTGTTGTTGATATTGGGGTTGAGTGAGGTTGTGTTAGTTTGTGACAATGACTAGGCGTACCTGCGTACCTGTGTTGTTGATATTGGGGTTGAGTGAGGTTGTGTTAGTTTGTGACAATGACTAGGCGTACCTGCGTACCTGTGTAGTTGATATTGGGGTTGAGTGAGGTTGTGTTAGTTTGTGACAATGACTAGGCGTACCTGCGTACCTGTGTTGTTGATATTGGGGTTGAGTGAGGTTGTGTTAGTTTGTGACAATGACTAGGCGTACCTGCGTACCTGTGTAGTTGATATTGGGGTTGAGTGAGGTTGTGTTAGTTTGTGACAATGACTAGGCGTACCTGCGTACCTGTGTTGTTGATATTGGGGTTGAGTGAGGTTGTGTTAGTTTGTGACAATGACTAGGCGTACCTGCGTACCTGTGTAGTTGATATTGGGGTTGAGTGAGGTTGTGTTAGTTTGTGACAATGACTAGGCGTACCTGCGTACCTGTGTTGTTGATATTGGGGTTGAGTGAGGTTGTGTTAGTTTGTGACAATGACTAGGCGTACCTGCGTACCTGTGTAGTTGATATTGGGGTTGAGTGAGGTTGTGTTAGTTTGTGACAATGACTAGGCGTACCTGCGTACCTGTGTTGTTGATATTGGGGTTGAGTGAGGTTGTGTTAGTTTGTGACAATGACTAGGCGTACCTGCGTACCTGTGTAGTTGATATTGGGGTTGAGTGAGGTTGTGTTAGTTTGTGACAATGACTAGGCGTACCTGCGTACCTGTGTTGTTGATATTGGGGTTGAGTGAGGTTGTGTTAGTTTGTGACAATGACTAGGCGTACCTGCGTACCTGTGTAGTTGATATTGGGGTTGAGTGAGGTTGTGTTAGTTTGTGACAATGACTAGGCGTACCTGCATACCTGTGTAGTTGATATTGGGGTTGAGTGAGGTTGTGTTAGTTTGTGACAATGGACTAGGCGTACCTGTGTTGTTGATATTGAGGTTAAGAGGTTGCGTTAGACCCGGGATGTTGGCTAGGTGTACCTGGGTTGTTGATATTGAGGTTAAGAGATTGCGTTAGACCCGGGATGTTGGCTAGGCGTACCTGTGTTGTTGATATTGAGGTTAAGAGGTTGCGTTAGACCCGGGATGTTGGCGAGGTTGGTGGCGATGATCTGCCCGTTTGATGTGGTGAGTAGCTGAATCTGTTGGTTACCGCCGGCCGCCAAGGACACCGGAATACTAATGAACTGCTGTGCTCCATTGCCTACAATGATATCAAAGTACTGCAATACATTAAACACAATAAAGTTTTGTAATCCCACAGATCATTCATACAATTCAACATTAACTGTTGTCATCATACCATTTCACCTGTTACTCTTTAAGCTATCTCATCTTGGAACAATTCATGCTGATGATGGTTAAGTATTCCTATGTGATGTCTGAAGTAGTAACAGGTAATTCTGTGATAAAAAATGATGTGAGTATCGCGAAAATTTCCCCAATAACATCATATACAATGTTAATTTGTTAATATAGTCAAATCGTGCGACAACTTCTATTAAGAGATCACCTGTTGTATTAAGAGATCACCTGTTGTATTAAGAGACCACCTGTTGTATTAAGAGATCA
This sequence comes from Mizuhopecten yessoensis, assembly GCF_002113885.1. Lineage (NCBI taxonomy): Eukaryota > Metazoa > Mollusca > Bivalvia > Pectinida > Pectinidae > Mizuhopecten > Mizuhopecten yessoensis. The sequence continues at coordinate 92,082 of NW_018403636.1, read as the reverse complement.
CCTGTTGTATTAAGAGATCACCTGTTGTATAAAGAGATCACCTGTTGTATTAAGAGACCACCTGTTGTATTAAGAGATCACCTGTTATATCAAGAGACCACCTGTTTTATTAAGAGATCACCTGTTGTATCAAGCTATCACCTGTTGTATTAAGAGATCACCTGTTATATTAAGAGATCACCTGTTGTATTAAGAGACCACCTGTTGTATTAAGAGACCACCTGTTGTATTAAGAGACCACTTTAGATGTTCTCCATGCTGATGATTTCATTCTCAATTATACCTGTATTAGGCAACCACTATTTGGACTTCCTTAAGGACAGTATTAGAAGATCTAAACAGGGATGAGACAATTTATGTTAGAATCCTTCCAAGCAAACTAGTGCGAGATAAGATCTACAAAACCCAGCCGGTTAGTGAGAGATAAGGTCTACAATACTCAGCCGGTTAGTACGAGGTAAGGTCTATAATACCCAGCTGGTAAGTGAGAGATAAGGTCTACAATACCCAGCCTGTTAATGAGAGGTGAGGTCTATAATACCCAGCTGGTTAGTGAGAAATAAGGTCTACAATACCCAGCTGGTTAGTGAGGGGAAAGGTCTATAATACCCAGCCGGTTAGTGCGGGGTAAGGTCTATAATACCCAGCCTGTTAGTGAGAGGTGAGGTCTATAATACCCAGCTGGTTAGCGAGAGATAAGGTCTACAATACCCAGCCTGTTAATGAGAGGTGAGGTCTATAATACTCAGCCTGTTAATGAGAGGTAAGGTCTACAATACCCACCTGGTTAGTGAGGGGAAAGGTCTATAATACCATGCTGGTTAGTGAGAAATAAGGTCTAAAACACTCAGCCTGTTAATGAGAGGTAAGGTCTAAAAAAAAACCAGCCGATTAGTGAGAGGTAAGGTCTACAATACCCAGCCTGTTAATGAGAGGTGAGGTCTATAATACCCAGCTGGTTAGTGAGAGGTAAGGTCTACAATACCCAGCGGTTAGTGAGGGGAAAGGTCTATAATACCCAGCCGGTAAGTGAGAGGATAGGTCTATAATACCCAGCTGGTAAGTGAGAGGTAAGGTCTATAAAAACCAGCCAATTAATGAGAGGTAAGGTCTATAATACCCAGCCTGTTAATGAGAGGTGAGGTCTATAATACCCAGCTGGTTAGTGAGGGAAAAGGTCTATAATACCCAGCCGGTAAGTGAGAGGTAAGGTCTAAAATACTCAGCCTGTTAATGAGAGGTAAGGTCTAAAAAAACCCAGCTGATTAGTGAGAGATAAGGTCTACAATACCCAGCCTGTTAATGAGAGGTGAGGTCTATAATACCCAGCCGGTTAGTGAGGGGTAAGGTCTATAATATCCAGCCTGTAAGTGAGGGATAAGGTCTATAATACCCAGCCTGTTAGTGAGGGGAAAGGTCTACAATACCCAGCCGGTTAGTGAGGGGTAAGGTCTACAATACCCAGCCGGTTAGTGAGGGGTAAGGTCTATAATACCTAGCCTATTAGTGTGGGGAAAGGTCTACAATACCCAGCCGGTTAGTGAGGGGTAAGGTCTACAATACCCAGCCGGTTAGTGAGGGGTAAGGTCTATAATACCCAGCCTGTTAGTGAGGGGAAAGGTCTACAATACCCAGCCGGTTAGTGAGGGGTGAGGTCTATAATACTCAGCCTGTTAATGAGAGGAAAGGTCTACAATACCCACCTGGTTAGTGAGGGGAAAGGTCTATAATACCATGCTGGTTAGTGAGAAATAAGGTCTAAAATACTCAGCCTGTTAATGAGAGGTAAGGTCTAAAAAAAACCCAGCCGATAAGTGAGAGGTAAGGTCTACAATACCTAGCCTGTTAATGAGAGGTGAGGTCAATAATACCCAGCTGGTTAGTGAGAGATAAGGTCTACAATACCCAGCTGGTTAGTGAGGGGAAAGGTCTATAATACCCAGCCGGTTAGTGAGAGTTAAGGTCTTAAATACTCAGCCTGTTAATGAGAGGTAAGGTCTATAAAAACCAGCCAATTAATGAGAGGTAAGGTCTATAATACCCAGCCTGTTAATGAGAGGTGAGGTCTATAATACCCAGCTGGTTAGTGAGAGGTAAGGTCTACAATACCCAGCAGTTAGTGAGGGGAAAGGTCTATAATACCCAGCCGGTAAGCGAGAGGATAGGTCTATAATACCCAGCTGGTAAGTGAGAGATAAGGTCTACAATACCCAGCCTGTTAATGAGAGGTGAAGTCTATAATACCCAGCTGGTTAGTGAGAGATAAGGTCTACAATACCCACCTGGTTAGTGAGGGAAAAGGTCTATAATCCCCAGCCGGTAAGTGAGAGGTAAGGTCTAAAATACTCAGCCTGTTAATGAGAGGTAAGGTCTAAAAAAAACCAGCTGATTAGTGAGAGATAAGGTCTACAATACCCAGCTGGTTAGTGAGGGGTAAGGTCTATAATACCCAGCCAGTTAGTGAGAGGTAAGGTCTATAATTATAATACCCAGTCGGTTAGTGAGAGGTAAGGTCTATAATTATAATACCCAGCTGGTTAGTGAGGGGTAAGGTCTATAATACCCAGCCGGTTAGTGAGAGGTAAGGTCTATAATACCCAGCCAGTTAGTGAGGGGTAAGGTCTATAATTATAATACCCAGTCGGTTAGTGAGAGGTAAGGTCTATAATTATGATACCCAGCCGGTTAGTGAGAGGTAAGGTCTATAATTATAATACCCAGTCGGTTAGTGAGAGGTAAGGTCTATAATTATAATACCCAGCCGGTTAGTGAGAGGTGAGGTCTATAATACCCAGCCGGTTAGTGAGAGGTAAGGTCTACAATACTTTGTTATGTATAAGTTGAGGAACATCAATGACCTCTATGGTTTGCCTAACCACTGATACTTAATAAAGTAGACAAACTTCATGTAATGCTACTGCAATGTTTATCACCAAGTGCTCCACAAAAATGTTTGCACATACATAATTTCATGTCAATTAAGTAGAATTAAGTGAAAGTAGTGAGGATCTTCTTCTTTAAATTGCCAAGTCTGAAAAGTCTGCTAATGATGAAGATAAGTTTACAGAATGTACCATCAGAGTTATTTCCCTTTCTACATGCATAATTTAGAAGTCCTAGCAGAGCAGACGTAGTATTAACATTCCTTGTACAATACTAGGTTCCAACATATATACCATGTACAGACACACTAGTACTGCAGCTTATGCGAAATTTTGATTGTGAGTAAATATTTGATAATAATGAGGAGAAATAACGATTTCTAGCAACTGACAGTTAAGTAAGATGATTAAGGGATTTCTAGCAGCTGACAGTTAGGTAAAGATATAAGTCAATTAAGAGAGCATGCTCTACACTTTGGTTCTAAAAAGGTTTAGATGTTTACCGTCATATTTTGTAACCTGAGACACTTTGGTTCAAGAAGAAATGTCCAGATAAACAAATTCCAGACAAATGAGACTTGACTTTTGCAGTTTATGGCTTCAGTTATCGCTCTAATAAAGGTGTCTACGTGGTCTGTATGTCATGTCTACGTGGTCTGTATGTCATGTCTATGTTGTCTCTATGTCATGTCTACGTGGTCTATATGTCATGTCTACGTGGTCTGTATGTCATGTCTACGTGGTCTGTATGTCTTGTCTACGTGGTCTGTATGTCATGTCTACGTGGTCTGTATGTCATGTCTACGTGGTCTGTATGTCATGTCTACATGGTCTGTATGTCATGTATACGTGGTCTGTATGTCATGTCTACGTGGTCTGTATGTCATGTCTACGTGGTCTGTATGTCATGTCTACGTGGTCTGTATGTCATGTCTACGTGGTCTGTATGTCATGTCTACGTGGTCTGTATGTCATGTCTACGTGGTCTGTATGTCATGTCTACGTGGTCTGTATGTCATGTCTACGTGGTCTGTATGTCATGTCTACGTGGTCTGTATGTCATGTCTACGTGGTCTGTATGTCATGTCTACGTGGTCTGTATGTCATGTCTACGTGGTCTGTATGTCATGTCTACGTGGTCTGTATGTCATGTCTACGTGGTCTGTATGTCATGTCTACGTGGTCTGTATGTCATGTCTACGTGGTCTGTATGTCATGTCTACGTGGTCTGTATGTCATGTCTACGTGGTCTGTATGTCATGTCTACGTGGTCTGTATGTCATGTCTACGTGGTCTGTATGTCATGTCTACGTGGTCTGTATGTCATGTCTACGTGGTCTGTATGTCATGTCTACGTGGTCTGTATGTCATGTCTACGTGGTATGTATGTCATGTCTACGTGGTCTGTATGTCATGTCTACGTGGTCTGTATGTCATGTCTACGTGGTCTGTATGTCATGTCTTCGTGGTCTGTATGTCATGTCTACGTGGTATGTATGTCATGTCTACGTGGTATATACGTCATGTCTATGGGGTCTGTATGTCATGTCTACGTGGTCTGTATGTCATGTCTACGTGGTCTGTATGTCATGCCTCCGTGGTCTCTATGTCATGTCTACATGTATGTCATGTCTACGTGGTCTATATGTCATGTCTACATGGTCTGTATGTCATGTCTACGTGGTCTGTATGTCATGTCTACGTGGTCTATATGTCATGTATATGGGGTGTCTATGTCATATCTACGTGGTCTCTATGTCATGTCAACGTGGTCTATATGTCATGTCTACGTGGTCTATATGTCATGTCTATGGGGTCTCTTTGTCATGTCTATGTGGTCTCTATGTCATGTACATGGGGTCTCTATGTCATGTCTACATAGTCTGTATGTCATGTCTACGTGGTCTCTATGTCTTGTCTACAGGGTCTCTATGTCATGTCTACGTGGTCTATATGTCATGTCTACGTGGTCTCTATGTCATGTACATGGGGTCTCTATGTCATGTCAACGTGGTCTATATGTCATGTCTACGTGGTATCTATGTCATGTCTACGTGGTCTGTATGTCATGTCTACGTGGTATCTATGTCATGTCTACGTGGTCTGTATGTCATGTCTAAGTGGTCTCTATGTCATGTCTACGTGGTCTGTATGTCATGTCTAAGTGGTCTCTATGTCATGTCTACGTGGTCTGTATGTCATGTCTACGTAGTCTCTATGTCATATCTACATGGTATCTATGTCATGTCTACATAGTCTGTATGTCATGTCTACGTGGTCTCTATGTCTTGTCTACAGGGTCTCTATGTCATGTCTATGGGGCCTTTATGTCATGTCTACGTGGTCTCTATGTCATGTCTATGGGGTCTCTAGGGCATGTATACGTTGTCTCTATCATGTTCACGTGATCTATATGTCATATCTACGTGGTCTCTATGTCATGTCTACGTGGTATCTATGTCATGTCTACATAGTCTGTATGTCATGTCTAAGTGGTCTCTTTGTCATGCCTACGTGGTCTCTATGTCATGTCTACGTGGTCTCTATGTCTTGTCTAAGGGTCTCTATGTCATGTCTATGGGGCCTCTATGTCATGTCTATGTGATCTTTATGTCATGTCTATGGGGTCTCTATGTCATGTATATGTTGTCTCTGTCATGTTCACGTGATCTATATGTCATATCTTCGTGGTCTCTATGTCATGTTTACGTGGTCTCTATGTCATGTCTACGTGGTATCTATGTCATGTCTACATAGTCTGTATGTCATGTCTACGTGGTCTATATGTCATGTCTATGTGGTCTATATGTCATGTCTACGTGGTCTGTATGTCATGTCTACGTGGTATCTATGTAATGTCTACGTGGTCTGTATGTCATGTCTACGTGGTCTGTATGTCATGTCTACGTAGTCTCTATGTCATATCTACATGGTCTCTATGTCATGTCTCCGTGGTCTCTATGTCATGTCTATGGGGTCTCTATGTCATGTCTACGTGATCTTTATGTCATGTTTATGGGGTCTCTATGGCATGTATACGTTGTCTCTGTCATGTTCACGTGATCTATATGTCATATCTACGTGGTCTCTATGTCATGTCTACATGGTATCTATGTCATGTCTACATAGTCTGTATGTCATGTCTAAGTGGTCTCTATGTCATGTCAGGTAGGGATTAGTAAGAGTTTAGACGACAGGTAGTTTGTGGTAGTGGTGACTACCTGTGGAAACAGGGATGAGAAGCTGCTGTATTGAGGAGGCCGGACTGTGGCACTGACCAGCTGCTGATGCCGCCGCGGCCTGCACTGACTGACCTGTGAGGAAGAACTGCGGTGCTGCCACCTGCGGCTGACCAAACAGCTGAGTTGGACTTGACAGCGATGTGATTCCACCTGTCAAACAAAATAATTAAAGTGTTTGGAAAAGGAATCTCAGAAAATAAAATCTACAAAGGGGTAAATAAATAACACAAATATCAAATATCATTTTTTTTTCAATCTTCAAAAATAGTGTCTCAATGTTTTTGAATACATCAGTAGTTTTCAGTAGGTCTTGGCTTATTTTTCAACTTTCTTTGAAATTGTTTGTAATCTCCTGGTAAATATTCTTTTCATTTATTCAAATTCCTGGCCAGCAATTATTTATATGGTTATGGGGTGGGGATCCCAACTGTTTGCATGATATGACTCAGAGACTAAGTTCAAGGGGGCAAGCTAGGCTGGACTGAAAGGCCCAATCTGATAGCATAAATATAATATATATCAACAGTCACTCAAGATTCCAGCTTTTGGACTTCATCAGGGACTGAATGGTCTTCACCCTTATTTCACACCCACATTTGATATTTACACACAAACCCTGATGAAGGGCTTAAGTTTGTATGTGTATAATTAGAGTCTCAATCTATCAAAGTAGTACAATCCTGTATTGGGGCACATTTCTTCTGGCCACAGGAGTTACTTCATTTACACAAGTCCACTTGGCCCAAGGATGGTCCGGAGCAAGTCTGTTTACTGAAGTACCACAGGGTGGTCTGGTGGAGCAGTGGATACAATAGCACACTTGCCTTTCACCAAGGCGGCCAGGGTTTGATTCCCTGATCGTACATGAAAAGGTTGGGGTCACCTGCCCGACCACGTGGGTTTTCTTCAGATACTCCGGTTTCCTCCCACACTAAGATCCCCTACGTGCTAACATCTGGGCCAACAATAGTGATTAATATAAGTTGGAATAACTTGTTTCATAATTGTTGTAAAATCAATAAAGATTATATATATACTGAAGTATTATTATTTTAAAGATTTACCATATTTCCCTTATTGTGCCATTGACCCTCTGCGTCCACAGGGAGTCACACCCAACACTTATTAGACACTGAATCCCCTTGACCCGTATATACTCATGACCTGGAGAGTCAGTTGGTCATTGTAGAGTGTCAAAAGAAAAGTTGACAACAGACAGTGAAGGATAGGCCATGACAGTTGTATGTTGGTGAAGTAACCACAAGGGGTATGTGTGTTTATGGTGTGGGGGGATAAGGTGGTAGTGTTCAGACTAGGTTTTCTGTCCACTAGTTCCCACAATGATCAGGTCAGACCACATGTATCTGGAGTGGCCTGACACAGACATATGTGATCTCTCACTATTCCGAACCATTATTGATTTCCCCAGAAATGACTACACCAGGCCACATCTAACGGTTCTCTATGGAGTTAACGGGAGTTTCGGATATTTCCCATGGGAATAAATTACTTCTGTACGTTTTTTGTTTAGTACAGCAGAATTGTTTGAAAACACCAGAATAATGGACAACCCAGACTTTTGATGAGAAAATACCGCCATTAATGTAATGATTTGGTGTAATGATATATGCATCCTCTCACCATCAATATTCTGCTGATGAAATGCGACACATGCAAACATTTATGTATATATAAAAAAAAAGTCAATTTCACCATAAAATTGACCAACATAAAATACATGTTTGACAGGTCTCTAACAAAACAAAACACATGGATGGTGTCGGGTCAATTACTGGTTCATACAAAATAATAGATCTCTGAATAGTTCCAGTGGACTAGCAAAGTGATGTTGGCATATCGTGCCAAAGAATATTGCAACAACAAAACCCTTAATGGAAATCAATGGGCTTTAGTAGGAGATTCCTATTACACAATTTACGAAAAATGTTTATCTCGTTCAATTCAATCTCAGCCAAAGTGTTCTTGTCTGAACATTATCAGGACAAATGAAAGAACAGGTTATGTTTAAGTGGATTGGATTTCACAATTTTATGATGTTTGTATGAAAGTGACCAAATTTGATCAAAAGAAAATTTGATACAACAACATATCTATGAGAACCAACCATTATAGACATCAGCTCTGATGGGAACTTTACTGTATCTTCTATGGGAATACTAGTTGGCTCTACTGTATATGGATAGTGTCAGGGAGACAGAGGCTTGCTGTCTGTTACTTGTGGCACTGCATGTAACTATATTGATTTGCGATATATTTCACTAAATTCTTCATCTCCTTTTGACCAAATTGATATAAATATTCATGATCCCTTGGCTCTGTGGTTAACCTATCAATAGCAACAGTGACTTTAGTTTAAACGTGGATGAAAGTCTGTTAAAATATAAAGTTGGTAGAGTCATGACAATGAATCTCTAAGCAACAGAACAAGATGCAATATGGTGGGTCCGGACAGACAGCAGGAGTAACACTATTGCCCCCCTCCTCCCTCCGCAATCAAATGATAATTTTTATGAAAGTAAAGATATTTTGAGACAGACTTTATTTCAATCTGTGTGGTGTTATGTGACAGAGAGCCAGATAACAACGTTTTGCCTTTATTTCTGACCGAATGCATTCTGGAACAGTGATGAACTATTGCTAAATGTTTTGTCAACACTTACTGATATACATAGTTGCAACAAAGAAGAGTACAGACCTAGCTTCTAGCATTTAGTTTTTTGATCAAGACCTTTAGGTCATAAAAAGAATGACAACAGTATTTCATCATACCATCAGCTTTACCATCAGCGTGGGAGTTGGAATTAGGTGTGTCCGTCACTGAGGGGATGTGGGGCAGGAATAGGTGGTCAGCAAGCCCCCCTAGCCCGGTGCTATTCGCCATGGAAACGGTTGGCATGGAAATGGTTGGCATGGTAAAGACAGATGAGGCAGTGGCCAATGGTGATTGCGTGCTGGTCGCCGAGAGCATAACATCCTGTAATGACAAAAACATGATACATTAACACCCTGTGTGCTGATATCAAATACTAGTATAATAGTAATATACAGTCAAACTTCCATTCATCAAACTTTAAAGATTGAAATTTCTCTATGCGTAGAACCTCTGGCAAAGTATAGCACTACTAATATTCTATTTATAAATCCACGTTTCATGAGTCCAATTTCTCGCTGTTTCAAAGTATAATCAATGCCAGTTTGTTATGTTGAACATTACAACAAATTCATCAAAGAGAAAAGGACTACATTTTAACATGTTCACAGGCTTTACAAACTTAGATCTGTTGGACTGACAAACTACACTGTGTACATTCTTATTACTGTTACTCTAATATTTATCCATTTAGAATTAAATTTCTCAGCCTGTGTTTCACACAAGGTTTTCATGGTCAATGTTTGACGTTTGTGAGTCAAAGTCCTGATGTTTCTATTTTTTCTGATGGTCCTGCAAAGTTAGAAACATGAAAGTTTGACTGTATTAGATGTTGTTTTATTTTTTCATCATAGTGCTGTCTTATGCAGTGAATACACTCACTTCATATTCTCTGGGTATATTATCCAGATCACCAATTGTGAAAATATTATGGCAGAAGATAATGACATCAGGAAATCCTAATATCTCGATAGTAAAGTCACAGACAAGAGATGAATAAAAATACAAACTACATTTGCTTTAAAACAATTAGTGATTTTGACAGTTTTTCTAACTTAACAGGTAATCATTCCTGTTGGCCCCGATGGACAGCACCGAGGGTATAATGTGGGAGAAAACTGGAATACTTCGTTAGACAAAAAATAGGTTTGAAACAAAAACTTTACTAATCTGGAATAGATGGGAAAGTGACCCATCCTATAACTTGTCACGTCCAATCTGGAAATTGAGCCCCTCCTATCTTTGTAAAAGGCCAAAAGATTAAAGGTAATACACTCCCTTACACATCATGTAAGAAATTTGTATTTGAGTTACCTCCCTTGACAAAATCAATAAGCTAAGATAAAAAGCTATCTTACACATAATATCAATGATTTCTTTTACAGAGTAATCTCCCTTAATAAATTAAAAGTTTCATTCTCAACCAATGAGGGTTACATTTTTAAGTACTAAATTATCACCTTAAAATTTAATTCCGCAGTTTCCTTTGAGCTAGCCATGTTCACGGTTAAATTGTTCGAGAGCTACAGAACCTATTGACTTATTGGTAAAGTCTATTGTTTCAAACCTATTTTGTGTCTAACACTTTTTTGTTATTTTTATTAACCTTGTAAGTTTCCTTTGCATGCTAGCTGTCACCGCCATAGAAAAAAAATCCACAAAGAGATTTCAATGAAAAGATCACTATATCTCGAGTGAATTCAAGCTTTTTTAAAGGTAACCAACTACCTAGTTTTTAATTTTTATTATGGAGGTTACTAACTTTACAAACTGCTGATGCAGCCGTCGTCCATTATTGAGGTTTGGTGATAAACATACTTATTGTACGACTTGCCAATATCTTGACCTACTAGCATATGGATCTATATATTGGTTTATCTGTATATTGGTTTATCTGTATATAAACTGTACTTTTGAAGGGCAGTTATTGCATGGAGACCAAAAATTACAATTTATGGTAACCTCATTACCTATGTGTTGATATGCACACATCACATTGACAATCTAACTTAGCATGTTCATGCTATTATGTATGTGCATACTCAATTGGTTGAAATTGAACCAATTTAACAACTTACCAATCAGAATTCAGCAGCCTCATTAAGTATGCATAAATGTGCACGCAAAACACTGGCAATCTAATTAAGCATCACAACTTGTCATTATGTATTTGCATACAGAATTTGGTTCCAATTACATCAATTTTATTTATCAATTAATATTTTCGGAAGTTACTGAAATGAAACTAATTAACCAATTAGAATAAAATAATTAAGCATTAATATGTAAGCATTTTGTTAGTGATCAAATTTAGCCTGGGTCTCAATGCTATTTAATATTAACCATTTATTTTGCAATAATTATGAAACAAGTTTTCCTTTTTATGTAAACCGCTCTTGTTAGACGAGATGGAAGCATGCAGGGAATGTGGGAGGACGTAAGACCCGTAGTAACACCCATATTAGGGCATATGACCCTTTAACCTTTCATGTCCGATAAAGGAATCAAACCCCAGCCACCTTGGCGTGAGGCAATAGCGCTGTCACCCAACCAATCCTAGATCCTCCAGCCCGGGTAACTTATGCTCTCCTACCTCCTCCGCATCCCTGGAATAGGTGATGACAAAATCGAAGGCTAAGTGTGCCCATCTTGGGGACGAGACATCAAAAGGATCCTGCCTCACATAACAGTTCAATTGACCGGTGTCAAAGTTGGACGTCGCTCCCCTGTAACCTTCAAGGGACAGGTATCAGCCTAACCAAGGGACAGGTATCAGCCTAACCAAGGGACAGGTATCAGCCTAACCAAGGGACAGGTATCAGCCTAACCAAGGGACAGGTATCTTTACCCGAGACAAATAGCCCCCACGTCCTCAATTTTTCCATGACATATATATTGCTGGGATGCAGAGAACGTCAGTGAGCCTAACCTATGGAGTATCAAGCATGCACCCAATGTTTCAATGCCAATAAGGTATGTGCATACCAAATTTAGTTGAAATTGGATTATTTTTCTGGGCAGTTATTGAACGGAACCTAAATTATGACAGACAGATGGACAAACATTAGTACCCCCCCTAGCTACTTTTCTCAAAAAAGCTGGAGACAATTACTTTTCTGTATCTTCAAGAAGTATTTTTTTTCTTCAATTTGTCTGTACCGGTATTTTCCCTTTATCCTCAATTGTAAATGCCAAGTAATCAACAAATAGTCCTGTTAAAATTCATTTAAAGGAAGCCCTGTCCCACCAATCTGGTTTAGTGACTTTCTTTTTTCAGTTCAAAGAGCATGTCAGTCTGATTGGAAGTGGACAGCTCTGTTAGAAGACATCACACAATGGTGAAGCTATCAGATGGACCAGCCTCAGGAGATAAATACCACCTTCATTGTAGACTCACGGCCCTCTTCCTGTTGATGTGTGAAGGTTAAAGGTCAATGAAGATCAATTCTTAATCATGTGTTTTCCATCACAAGTTATCAGTAATGAAATCCAACCCCAATTCTTCTCCAATCACCTAGCTGTCACAGCTACCTGATTTTTCACTTGAACAATGAAACACAATGGAATCCCTAACCCAGCAATCCGATTATAATGTCAGGCCGAGTTAAATATAATTTTGTGTTAATTATCAGATCATAAACTGCTTTCTTATTATTGATCTAGTAACTAAGGCTTTGATTTATAACCAGCGTTAATAATCAGCAACAGGCCAGCTCAAATCAAATAAAAATGACACAGTGTATAATCAATGAAAAATCCTCTGGGTAGAAGTTTTATCAGTGGCTTTGGTTGATTGTGGTAATTTCCCTGACAGTCTTATGTCTTTACCACCTACTCATTGATTTGCTTTAAGACACTGACAGTAAATCATTGTATTTACACGAGAGATTAATGTTTATATGTTAATTTGTGAGGAGTCCCTTATTTGCAAATTGAAATTTTCCACAAATATTAATCTATGGTAAATTTTCTTCAACAATTTTTTCCTAAAAAAACTTGCAGAATTGATTTAAAATTGATATCTTATTCCTGTAGCACTTTGAGCCATGATTACCAGACCTGAAATCTATGAGAAAAAGATCTCACAAAATTAGCCATTTTAGAAAATCCATGAAACCGGGGACCACGAAATGATGATTTACAGTGTTCACTTATGTATTATATATATATATAAAGAAAACATTGAGAAGTCCTTGTGTTGGAATTAAATATAAAAAATAGAACAAAAGACAGAGATAGCGTCTCTAGGCCTTTCTCGGGTTGATTCCCCGTTCATCAGGAGACTGTTTATTTTGAAAACAGGTATTGTGAGGTCATAGTTGTTTACACAAGAAAGTATGACGTCATCAATAATGCAAAGTCATTATGACGTCACAGAAGGCATACACATAAATCCATGACGTCAACAACAATACAAGCTAAATTGTGACGTTACATTACTTAGACAAATGCATAACTTTATGATCTTACCAACAATAAAAAATACGGGAGATACAAATTGTTTCATTTACGGCAACAATAAAATATGAACAATAATATTTAAAGCACAGCAATTGCTTAAAGCATGACACGTTGAATTTAATGTGAACTATTCAGACTGGGTTTCAACAGTTTCATTAACTCCGACTCCTTAACTTCCCTCTTTATCACATCAGATGAATGCATTTGGTAAATAGGGAACACTTTGAAGTTATTGTTAGCACAGTTATGAATATGTTTGTTCACTTGTAAAAATCTAAGGTCATCATGGATTGTTTGTTGCTTGTGAAGAGTCATTCTTTGACGTAGTTCACGCCCAGTTTGGCCAATATAAAATTCCAAACATTTAACACACACTATAGCATATATAACATTCTTCGACTTACAATTCATACTAGAACGTACAGTGAATTTAAATCCATTTTTGAAAACAAAAGTAGAACCTTCAATAATTATTTTACATGTTCCACATCTGGGCGAATTACATTTAGACACAATAAGTTCAGCTTGATTCGTTTCAAACTTGGAAAAACTCAATAGCCTTTTGAGATTTTTGGGTTGTCTTTTACTATTGATAATTCTATGTTTAGCTAAAACATTTTTCATACGCACGCTAGTTCTCTGCAAGTCATCGATTTTGGTTTTTACAATAGGGTACATAGCAAAATTATGTGGATTGTATGTAGATACAAAAGGAATAATTCCTTGGTCATCGTTGGCTTCTACACGGGATGTAAAAGGTCCCTTCTCTATAGCTCTATTTACACCACTACGAATAATCTCGTCCGGATAATGCTGCGACTTCAGGAAAAACATGAGTTCTTTAAGTCGCACATCCAGCATATTGGGGTCACTTACAATTGTTACAATTCTAGATGCGAGATTAAAAGGTATATTAATTTTAATATGTTTAGTATGATTTGAATAAAAATCTAAGTAATTATGAGCATCAGTAGGCTTTGAATACAAATCAGTTGCAATATTATCATTTTCTAATTTAACTAAAACATCCAAAAAGGGTAAAACATGTTCATCCATTTCCATTGTGTAGCGTATAGCCGGATGTAGAGAATTCATTTCCTCACTTAATTTGTCAATACACATATCAGAAGGCCATGCAATAAAACAATCATCTAAAAATCTAAAAAAATTGTTTTGTACATATTCTGAAAACACTTTACCATATTTACATTCTATATTGGTGTAGAGTTTCTCTTCCAAATAACCTAACACAAGTGTTGCATAGGTAGGTGCCATTTTTGTACCCATGGCCGTTCCCTTTATTTGTTGGTAGTGATTGCCATCAAAATAAAAGACATTTCTTTTCAAAATAACTTCTAAGGATTTGATAATAAATTCATGAGCAAAACGATTATCAATCTTATCTGGATGTTTCTTAAGCCAATACGTAATAGCTTCAATTCCTAAATCATGTGGAATATTTGTATATAAGCTGACGACGTCAAAAGATACAAGTTTAGAATTGGGAGGAACAGATTTTGGCAAATGTTTAAGAAAATCAAAATCGTCTTTTATAAAACTCCTCACTGAAGAACAAAGTGGCTTCAAAATTAAGTCAACAAAATGACTAAGCCGTTGGGTTACACTGTTAGGTCCGCCTACTATTGGTCGAAATGTCAAATCATCTGGATTTTCAATCATCACATACTCGCTTTTCTGTTGTTTAATAGCTTCAGCTATGATAGTACTTTTGTGTATTTTAGGCAAACCATAAAAGTAGCTTGTTTTATAACCATCAGATGTTAAATATTTCACCTCTTTATCAAAAATACCTTTTTTGTACTTCATGACTAAATCATTGATAAGCTTATAGGTAACATCATCAGCACTTGATTCAATAGATGTATAAAATTCTTCTTTCTCTAGCATGTCCACCATTTTCTTACAATAGTAACTACTGTTCATTATAATAACAGCTCCTCCCTTGTCTGCTTCCTTAATAACTATGGTTTTATCTTTTTGTAAAGAATTCAAGGCAGTTCTTTGTTTAAATGATAGATTACTTTTAACATTTTTTTGACAACCAGAATCAACAGGGCAATTTTTCAAACTTTCTATAGTATCTTCCAACATTTTATCTTTGCTTTTTGGGGGATTCCAACGAGATTTGTTCCAAACTAGTGACCCGTCGTTAAAATTGCTAATCTTATTATTGTCATCATCATCATCATCATCCTCATCATCATTTTCTTTATGGAATCTTTCACTAAGATGCACTTTTTTATAGTTAAATAATATTTTGTTAAATGCAACTTCTATCAGATTTTGTTTCTTTTCCTGTGAATAACAGCGAGTTAATTAGGTTTTACTAGAAAACATTCTGTTGAAGTCAAAAAGACAGGTAGAATAAAACACAACTTTCCTGTAAGTTTTTCTTCTCTGATATATATTACGTCATCAGAATATTGATTATGTCAAATTATTGGAGTTACAATGTTTTGTATTGTTAATAAAACTCTAGGACCAAAGTACAACGCTTTACCTTAATTTGTTAATGAAACATCAACTGTCCAATCTTTCAATTATTTTCCAAGTTTCCGTTACTGCCCAGGAAGGACATTAATAACCTACAGTCAATATGTATCATAATGAAATAAATTGCATGATTTTATCTTTTCTTAATGAAATGCATTTTATGAAAACATGCCATAGGGAAATTGCATTAATGACAGAATCGATTGGCCCCGATATTGATTTAAATACAAACTAACCATTTCTGCATCAGTTCCACTTGTGTTTATTCAAGAAGCTGTGACCAGAATTATTCAGTTGTTAAAAAGTGATGATTGTGATGTATTTAGGCTGGGTATAATGTGATTGTGGGGGATCTCCCTATAACAGGTAATACACAATCACAACCGGGCTCTTGAGGTATTGATTTCTGTCCTTGTCTCTGAATCCAGCCTCCGAATCCAGCCTAGGAATGGTCTGCGTCTGACAGAAGCAGATTGGAGTCTCCAAATGTATAGAACACCCTTTTCTATAGTATACAACACATCCCTATATCTGTAGATATCTAAACTGACTGTTTAACATCACTAACAGAATAGTATACAACACATCCCTATATCTGTAGATATCTAAACTGACTGTTTAACATCACTAACAGAATAGTATACAACACATCCCTATATCTGTAGATATCTAAACTGACTGTTTAACATCACTAACAGAATAGTATACAACACATCCCTATATCTGTAGATATCTAAACTGACTGTTTAACATCACTAACAGAATAGTATACAACACATCCCTATATCTGTAGATATCTAAACTGACTGTTTAACATCACTAACAGAATAGTATACAACACATCCCTATATCTGTAGATATCTAAACTGACTGTTTAACATCACTAACAGAATAGTATACAACACATCCCTATATCTGTAGATATCTAAACTGACTGTTTAACATCACTAACAGAATAGTATACAACACATCCCTATATCTGTAGATATCTAAACTGACTGTTTAACATCACTAACAGAATAGTATACAACACATCCCTATATCTGTAGATATCTAAACTGACTGTTTAACATCACTAACAGAATAGTATACAACACATCCCTATATCTGTAGATATCTAAACTGACTGTTTAACATCACTAACAGAATAGTATACAACACATCCCTATATCTGTAGATATCTAAACTGACTGTTTAACATCACTAACAGAATAGTATACAACACATCCCTATATCTGTAGATATCTAAACTGACTGTTTAACATCACTAACAGAATAGTATACAACACATCCCTATATCTGTAGATATCTAAACTGACTGTTTAACATCACTAACAGAATAGTATACAACACATCCCTATATCTGTATATATCTAAACTGAATGTTTAACATGTACATCACTAACAGAATAGTATACAACACATCCCTATATCTGTAGATATCTAAAATGAATGTTTAACATCACTAACAGAATAGAATTTTTCCAATTGGATGAAACAGGGTTTTCATTTAAGGATCGATGGGTGGAGTACTTTTTCTTGAATGAAAATGTTCATGTTATGATCGCAAATTAAACCTTTACCCCAGGGTTATACATTGTTTACACCCTAGTTGTAGCTCACTGATGCCTGTAGAGACATTAAGGAACATAATTACCCCAAGGTTATACATTGTTTACACCCTAGTTGTAGCTCCCTGATGCCTGTAGAGACGTTAAGGAACATATTTACCCCAAGGTCATACATTGTTTACACCCTAGTTGTAGCTCACTGATGCCTGTAGAGACATTAAGGAACAAATTTACCCCAAGGTTATACATTGTTTACACCCTAGTTGTAGCTCACTGATGCCTGTAGAGACGTTAAGGAACATATTTACCCCAAGGTTATACATTGTTTACACCCTAGTTGTAGCTCACTGATGCCTGTAGAGACGTTAAGGAACATATTTACCCCAAGGTTATACATTGTTTACACCCTAGTTGTAGCTCACTGATGCCTGTAGAGACATTTCGGAGTTAAAACGACTAATCATGATCAATTTGTCATAGTCGGAGATAAAACGACTAATCATGATCGATAAGTCTTAATCGGAGTTAAAACAACTAATCATGATCAATAAGTCATAGTCGGAGGTAAAACGACTAATCATGATCGATAAGTCATAGTCGGAGTTAAAACAACTAATCATAATCAATAAGTCATAGTCGGAGCTAAAACGACTAATCATGATCAATAAGTCATAGTCGGAAGTAAAACACATAATCATGATCGATTATATAATTAGTCATAGTCAGAGCTAAAACGACTAATCCTGATTGATAAGCCATAGTCGGAAGTAAAACAACTAATCAATCATGATTAGTCGGAGATAAAACGAATAATAATGATTGATAAATCATATTTGGAGGTAAAACGACCAACCATCAATTAAACTGATTAATTGGAAAAACACATCTTCAAAACTTATTTCTAAATTATTTTTCATCTATTTTTTTTTTTTTTTTAGTTTACAACATCAATGAAACATGTTTGTCCCACTAATATATAACATTTTTGTTGGCCTTGAAGGAAATGTGCAGATGGTCTTATATAATTAATGAGGGAGGAAGTTGAGAGTTCCCGGAACACCCCCATGTTGCGGTCAGGCTGGTGCCCATACCTTTCCGTGTCCGTAAGGAATCAAATCCCAGCCATCGTGTTGAGGTAATTGCACTATAAAATCAGCAAAAACAATTAACTAAACATGACAAAGTTGGAATCAAACTATTTATATCTATGTTGTAAGAAAAATGGGATTAACTTTGACTGATATGTATTTTGATAAATTTATGCTGCATAGGTGTTTTGAGTGGTAATATTTCAACAATTTTTGTAAAGTAAATTTTAGAAATAAAACAGATAAGGCTACGACATATAGCCACAGATAAGGCTACGACATAGACACAGATAAGGCTACGACATAGCCACAGATAAGGCTACGACATAGACACAGATAAGGCTACGACATAGCCACAGATAAGGCTACGACATAGACACAGATAAGGCTACGACACATAGCCACAGATAAGGCTACGACATAGCCACAGATAAGGCTACGACATAGCCACAGATAAGGCTACGACACATAGCCACAGATAAGGCTACGACATATAGCCACAGATAAGGCTACGACATATAGCCACAGATAAGGCTACGACATAGCCACAGATAAGGCTACGACATATAGCCACAGATAAGGCTACGACATATAGCCACAGATAAGGCTACGACATAGACACAGATAAGGCTACGACATATAGCCACAGATAAGGCTACGACATAGACACAGATAAGGCTACGACATATAGCCACAGATAAGGCTACGACATATAGCCACAGATAAGGCTACGACATAGACACAGATAAGGCTACGACATATAGCCACAGATAAGGCTACGACATAGACACAGATAAGGCTACGACATATAGCCACAGATAAGGCTACGACATAGAGCCACAGATAAGGCTACGACATAGCCACAGATAAGGCTACGACACATAGCCACAGATAAGGCTACGACATAGCCACAGATAAGGCTACGACATATAGCCACAGATAAGGCTACGACATAGACACAGATAAGGCTACGACATATAGCCACAGATAAGGCTACGACACATAGCCACAGATAAGGCTACGACATAGCCACAGATAAGGCTACGACACATAGCCACAGATAAGGCTACGACATAGCCACAGATTACTACTGCCAGCCCAAGAACCAACCAACCAATGTGTTTGTCAAAACCGGCAGAAGTGGTCTGATATATCATCAGAATAGTCTTTTTTCCCCATTTGTTTCACTGCCTCCTGAATATGAATCAGTGAACAGCTTGTATCATTATGTAAATAACACTAGAATTAGCATTTAGATACCTTTTCCTCTTGCTATTTCAATACATAATAGAATTTTCTGAAAGAAAGTCAGGAACACGAATATAAATGAACTGCCAGTGCCAATTTCTCCTTCATCATAAATAAAACACACTTTCCATGTTTAAAGCAATGTTCAGCATGATCAGCTTGAAGTACTTTTAGTTTCTAATTTTCATATGCTGAACATGATAGTCTGTGTGATCAAGTTTTAGGGTCAGTAGACCATGTTAATTGGAGACCCCCGTTTATAAAGTATGACAATCTGTACAATGTACAGTTGAATGCTACACTACCCGGTATAAGCTAGCGTCGAGCCTGCTTCTGTGCTACACTATACGTATAAGCTAGTGTCGAGCCTGCTTCTGTGCTACACTACCCGGTATAAGCTAGTGTCGAGCCTGCTTCTGTGCTACACTACCCGATATAAGCTAGTGTCGAGCCTGCTTCTGTGATACACTACCCGGTATAAGCTAGCGTCGAGCCTGCTTCTGTGCTACACTACCCGGTATAAGCTAGCGCGGAGCCTGCTTCTGTGCTACACTACCCGGATAAGCTAGTGTCGAGCCTAATTCTGTGCTACACTACCCGGTATAAGCTAGCGTGGAGCCTGCTTCTGTGCTACACTACCCGGTATAAGCTAGGGTCGAGCCTGCTTCTGTGCTACCCTACCCGTATAAGCTAGTGCCGAGCCTAATTCTGTGCTACACTCCCCGGTATAAGCTAGCGTCGAGCCTGCTTCTGTGATACACTAACCTGTAAAAGCTAGTGTCGAGCCTGCTTCTGTGCTACCCTCCCCGGTATAAGCTAGTGTCGAGCCTTCTTCTGTGCTACACTACCCGTATAAGCTAGTGTCAAGCCTGCTTCTGTGCTACACTACCCGTATAAGCTAGTGTCGAGCATGTTTCTGTGCTACACTACCTGGTATAAGCAAGTGTCGAGCCTGCTTCTGTGCTACACTACCCGTATAAGCTAGTGTCGAGCCTAATTCTGTGCTACACTACCCGGTATAAGCTAGCGTCGAGCCTGCTTCTGTGATACACTAACCTGTAAAAGCTAGTGTCGAGCCTGCTTCTGTGCTACACTACCCGGTATAAGCTAGCGTCGAGCATGTTTCTGTGCTACACTACCTGGTATAAGCAGGTGTCGAGCCTGCTTCTGTGCTACCCTACCCAGAATAAGCTAGCCACGTCGAGCCTGTTTCTGTGCTACACTACCCGGTATAAGCTAGCGTCGAGCATGTTTCTGTGCTACACTACCCGGTATAAGCAAGTGTCGAGCCTGCTTCTGTGCTACACTACCCAGAATAAGCTAGCCATGTCGAGCCTGTTTCTGTGCTACACTACCCGGTATAAGCTTGCGTCGAGCCTGCTTCTGTGCTACACTACCCGGTAAAAGCTAGCCACGTCGAGCCTGCTTCTGTGCTACACTACCCGGTATAAGCTAGCGTCGAGCCTGCTTCTGTGCTACACTACCTGGTATAAGCTAGCCACGTCGAGCCTGTTTCTGTGCTATACTACCCGGTATAAGCTAGCCACGTCGAGCCTGCTTCTGTCTGATTTTACCAACACCAGTGCATGTAGTGGCGTGGAATAGAGTTACTGTTTTCAGTTGTAGAAGCTGGTAATTGTCTTTTGGTGCTGAAACTGTCGCCATCTTCTCCAAAAGCTAAGCCAGGCGATCAATACCCTGCACTGGAATGCTGTTCTTTCTATAATGACCTGTACAAGACGGACAACTTCAACTGTTTTAAGAGCATACCGATGGGAAAACAATCTAATGTAAAAACAGTCCATGCATTCTGTACTTAATTTAAGAAATTGTTGATCTTCATTTGCCTTTAGATTGCTTTTGTTTCATGATTGGAAACTAAATATTCAGAGAAAATAACGTTTCCGGGAATGCAACTTTATATTTTGCCGTGCACAAAAACATTACAAGCTATAGCTACTTGCTATACATGTGTACAGCTCTGTATTTATACCCCCCCCCCCCCCCCCCCCCCCCCCATCATATAGAACAATAGAACTTCTGTATAATAAGAGAAAATAATAGCAGCCTCTCTAATAGACATATGTACATCTTTTCATTTGTGTAGAGAAATGTCCTTACACTAAGTCTGCTGTATATGTAAAGAGAAGTGAACACTGCCTCCAGTGCTTAGACTATACCTGCTAACCATGTAAAGAGAAGTGAACACTGCCTCCAGTCCTTAGACTAAACCTGCTGTATATGTAAAGAGAAGTGAACACTGGCTCCAGTCCTTACACTAAACCTGCTGTATATGCAAAGAGAAATGAACACTGCCTCTAGTCCTTAGACTAAACCTGCTGTATATGTAAAGAGAAGTGAACACTGCTTCCAGGCCTTTGACTAAACCTGCTGTATATGTAAAGTGAAGTGAACACTGGCTCCAGTCCTTAGACTAAACCTGCTGTATATGTAAAGTGAAGTGAACACTGCCTCCAGTCTTTAGACTAAACCTGCTGTATATGTAAAGAGAAGTGAACACTGACTCCAGTCCTTACACTAAACCTGCTGTATATGTAAAGAGAAGTGAACACTGACTCCAGCCCTTACATTAAACCTGCTGTATATGTAAAACCTGCGGTTTATAGAGCAAATTACTCTCATATAGATGTTGTACACACAGATTTCCCTGTAAATGAGAAAATCATATTTCTGTTTTTCCTTTCCATTAAGTTCTGGCAATATTCCTGATGTTTCACAGAAGAAAATGTAAACAATTAGATAATGAAAGTAGCTTCATGTGCACCGTCAAACTCAATTAGTCAGAAATGTAATTACAACCCATAGAATTGCTTTAATAAGAGCTAAGCCTAGAGAAATAATAGAAACACCAATGGAAGTTACAATGAGTAAAACATACACACTTCGTACTGGGGCTGTTACATCAATGTAAAACGGTCAAAGATTACGGCAATAGCCAATCTACCAATATTTACTTTCTTTTCCAGTAATAATTTGGTTCCATAAAAGTTAAGTGTATTGGAAAGGAATGATGAGTAAGAAGTGCTAGTTTTTGAAACCCCTTCCCCACCTCATACAATCTGCACCTGTATACATTAATGAAAAGTATAAAGGCCCTGTAATCAAGTTACAAAATGGTGGGAAAATGCTTCGGAAGATTATAGTCTTTTATTGTGATTTTTCCTCAAGTAATCATTACCTCATCACAGTTACTGTTTTACTTCCAAATAGTGCTTATCTATCTCTGAGGCAAATCTGACCTTTTTTCATAAATTTAGGTAGCAGATCCTATTTTCTGATATTTGGTTTCTAGTTCATTGTCTTATACATGTATACCTAGATCCCGTTTATCTGATCACCACAGTACAGCACACGTACAGCTGGTATCCTACTCTAGACCTTCATGATAGCTCTACCAAATGCACCGTCCTAAACAACCTGTATCTACTGAGCCTTTGAAGTTTTACACCTGAGATAACAGGATGTAACTGATTACGGCAGGTGTAAACAATCAATCTCGCCTGATCAGCTAACACAGTGAGAGTCTACTTACATCTGTACTGTACAAACCACCATTTATATTGTGCAATGTACCATCCAAAGCAAATTGATGAGGAAAAATAAACAATTAAAAAAACATGGTTTTTTTATTTGTATATCTGAACCTATACATCTGTAAAATCTGTTTACGCTGCTGCATGTTCTCATAAGAATTATAAGGCACCAAAAAGCTGTGTGAATTTTCTCAGGACTCCCACATCATAGGACTGTGTGGATGCCAGAGTTTCTCAGACTTCAAGTCATTAGTTAATACACAGCTGATTGCTCATAAAAGCAGACAATTTTGGTTATTCTTATTAATCAATTTATGGCATTTGTATATAAAATTCATTCATCACGTCATGCAGTATTCATATATAAATAATGTCTTTATGATAAAATAATACATGTACCCTGATGATGAATATTTCTACTTATTGTATTACAACAGAGTTAATGTCATTTCCATGGTTACTGCAGGTTACATGACACTAATTAAAAGATTGCCAACTCAACATAAAGTTTGTCATCAGAAATGCTACTAATTCCTTTTTTAGGACTCATCCAAAAATCTAATTTACCATAAATTAACTTGAAAATGTTTATAAAACATGTTGCAGGGCTCTCTGATTTGATAGAATTGAAGCAAATTGTAATCAAAGTAGGTGAAAACAAACATAGGTCACAGTGACCTATATACATGTTACAAGATGGTGTCAAAGCACTTTTTTTTAAAAGTAAAGTTTGATGGCTGGATGAGTAAAGTTTGACGGCTGGAGGAGTAAAGTTTGACGGCTGGAGGAGTAAAGTTTGACGGCTGGAGGAGTAAAGTTTGATGGCTGGAGGAGTAAAGTTTGACAGCTGGAGGAGTAAAGTTTGACGGCTGGAGGAGTAAAGTTTGATGGCTGGAGGAGTAAAGTTTGACGGCTGGAGGAGTAAAGTTTGATGGCTGGAGGAGTAAAGTTTGATGGCTGGAGAAGTAAAGTTTGACAGCTGGAGGAGTAAAGTTTGACAGCTGGAGGAGTAAAGTTTGACGGCTGGAGGAGTAAAGTTTGACAGCTGGAGGAGTAAAGTTTGACGGCTGGAGGAGTAAAGTTTGATGGCTGGAGGAGTAAAGTTTGACGGCTGGAGGAGTAAAGTTTGATGGCTGGAGGAGTAAAGTTTGATGGCTGGAGAAGTAAAGTTTGACAGCTGGAGGAGTAAAGTTTGACAGCTGGAGGAGTAAAGTTTGACGGCTGGAGGAGTAAAGTTTGACAGCTGGAGGAGTAAAGTTTGACGGCTGGAGGAGTAAAGTTTGATGGCTGGAGGAGTAAAGTTTGACGGGTGGAGAGGTCAAGTTTGATGGCTGGAGGAGTAAAGTTTGACAGCTGGAGGAGTAAAGTTTGACGGGTGGAGAGGTCAAGTTTGATGGCTGGAGGAGAACGGCTGGAGGAGTAAAGTTTGACGGCTGGAGGAGTAAAGTTTGATGGCTGCAGGACTTTTAGTGTCAGAGAAATGAAGCTTAATGAAAAGTCAAACCAAAATATTGTATGGATAGACAGTCAGACTCACAGACAGACAGACTCACAGATCAACATAAAAAGCTAGCACTTAATAATCCCTCCACATAAATTCCTTTGGTTGGTAATCATAAAATCCCTTAAGCCTCATTCAATAAAACACATTTCTCATCCAGCCATTTAGAGTTTGGTGGAAACTCTGTTATTCCAGCATAATCATTTTCTGGAGATATTGATATTCTGAAAAGTGAAGGGCACCTAAACAGAGGCTGAAGCTCAGTTGTATCACCTAACACTTGTGTATCTGACACAGTTCAAAAGATGTATTGGACAAATTCAAAACAACATTAGCACTAATGGTCTTACAGTCGAGTTTTCTGTTAATTTCCTTTTACCAGGGGTAAGTCTGCTACATCCAATGTAGCCATTTAATATGACACGAATCATGGGTCTTTGAGAAATGGATTTTCATCAATTTCCATGGTAACATTCTTGCTGCCTCTATCTGAAATCAATGAACTTGTGGCATGGAGAATGTGTATCTCCTAAAAGCAGCAGAGACATTAAATATCTCAGTTCAAACTTCAACCTGTATCATCCATAACTATAACCTGTATCATCCATAACTATATCCTGTATCATCCATACCTATATCCTGTATCATCCATACCTATAACCTGTATCATCCATGACTATAACCTGTATCATCCATACCTATATCCTGTATCATCCATACCTATAACCTGTATCATCCATAACTATATCCTGTATCATCCATACCTATAACCTGTATCATCCATACCTATATCCTTTATCATCCATACCTATAACCTGTATCATCCATGACTATAACCTGTATCATCCATAACTATAACATGTGTCATCCATACCTATATCCTGTATCATCCATAACTATAACCTGTATCATCCATACCTATAACCTGTATCATCCATACCTATAACCTGTATCATCCATAACTATAACCTGTAACATCCATACCTATAACCTGTATCATCCATGACTATAACCTGTACCATCCATACCTATAACCTGTATCATTCATACCTATAACCTGTATCATCCATACCTATAACCTGTATCATCCATACCTATATCCTGTATCATCTATACCTATAACCTGTATCATCCATACCTATATCCTGTATCATCCATACCTATATCCTGTATCATCCATAACTATAACCTGTATCATCCATA
Source organism: Mizuhopecten yessoensis (assembly GCF_002113885.1). Classification (NCBI taxonomy): domain Eukaryota; kingdom Metazoa; phylum Mollusca; class Bivalvia; order Pectinida; family Pectinidae; genus Mizuhopecten; species Mizuhopecten yessoensis. The sequence goes on along the minus strand of NW_018403636.1, from coordinate 66,147 downwards.
CCTATAACCTGTATCATCCATAACTATAACCTGTATCATCCATACCTATAACCTGTATCATCCATACCTATATCCTGTATTATCCATAACTATAACCAGTATCATCCATACCTATAACCTGTATCATCCATACCTATAACCTGTATCCCCTGCCATGTCACACCCACACACCTTGTCATGTCACACCCATGTACCCTGCCATGTCACATCCACATACCCTGCCGTGTCACACCCACACACCCTGCCATGTCACACCCACATTCCCTGCCATACCACACCCACACACCCTGCCATGTTACACCCATGCACCCTGCCATACCACACCCACACACCTTGCCATGTCACACCCACACCCTGCAATACCACACCCACACACTGCCATGTCACACCCACACACCCTGCCATGTCACACCCACACCCTGCCATGTCACACTCACACACCCTGCTATACCACACCCACACACCCTACCATGTCACACCCACACACCCTGCCATACCACACCCACACACCCTGCCATGCCACACCCATGCACCCTGCCATGTCACACCCACACCATGCTATACCACACCCACATCCCCTGCCATACCACCCCCACATCCCCTGCCATGTCACACCCCCACCCCCTGCCATACCACACCCACATAACCTGCCATGTCACACCCACACACCCTGCCATACCACACCCACATAACCTGCCATGTCACACCCACTCACCCTGCCATACCACACCCACATACCCTGCCATGTCACACCCACACCCCCTGCCATACAACACCCACACACCCTGCCATGTCACCCCCACACACCCTGCCATACCACCCCCATATACCCTGCCATACCACACCCACATACCCTGCCATGTCACACACACACACCCTGCCATACAACCCCCACACACCCTGCCATGTCACACCCACACACGCTGCCATACCACACCCACACACCCTGCCATGTCACCCCCACACACCCTGCCATGTCACCCACACCCCCTGCCATACCACACCCACATAACCTGCCATGTCACACCCACACACCCTGCCATACCACACCCCCATACCCTGCCATGTCACACACACACACCCTGCCATACAACACCCACACACCCTGCCATGTCACACCCACACACCATGCTATACCACCCACATACCCTGCCATGTCACACCCACACACCCTGCCATACAACACCCACACACCCTGCCATGTCACCCCCACACCCCCGGCCATGTCACCCCCGCACCCCCTGCCATGTCACACCCACACACCATGCCATGTCCCACCCCCACACCCTGCCATGTCACACCCACACACCATGCTATACCACACACATACCCTGCCATGTCACACCCACACACCCTGCCATGTCACACCCATGCACCCTGCCATGTCGAACCCACACACCCTGCCATACCACACCCTGCTATGTCACACCCACATTCCCTGCCATACCACACCCACACACCCTGCCATGTCACACCCACACACACATACCCTGCCATGTCACACCCCCACCCCCTGCCATACCACCCCCATGCACCCTGCCATGTCACACCCACCCCCCCTGCCATGTCACCCCCCCCCCCCCTGCCATGTCACACCGGCACACCCTGCCATGTCACACCCACCCTCCCTGCCATACAACACCCACACCCCCTGCCATACAACCCCCCCCCCCCCTGCCATACCATATCCCAATCCCCTGCCATGTCACCCCCACCCCCCCTGCCATCCCCCCCCCCCCCCCCCCCCCGCCCATGCCACCCCCCCCCCCCCTGCCATACCACCCCCATGCCCCCTTCCATGTCACACCCACACACCCAGCCATGTCACACCCACACACCCGGCCATGTCACACCCACACACCCGGCCATGTCACACCCACACCCCCTGCCATGGCACACCCACACACCCTGCCATTCCACACCAGCACACCCTGCCATGTCACACTCCCACCCCCTGCTATCCCACCCCCCCCCCCCCTCCCATGCCACCCCCCCCCCCCCTGCCATGTCCCCCCCCCCCCCCCTGCTATCCCACCCCCCCCCCCCCTCCCATGCCCCCCCCATGCCCCCTGCCATTTCGACCCCACACCCCCTGCCATCCCCCCCCCCCCCCCCCCCCCGCCCATGCCACCCCCCCCCCCCCTGCCATGTCACCCCCCCCCCCCCTGCCATCCCCCCCCCCCCCCCCCCCCCCACCCCCCCCCCCCCCCCCCTCCCATGCCACCCCCCCCCCCCCTGCCATGTCACACTCACACACCCTGCTATACCACACCCTGCTATGTCACCCCCCCATTCCCTGCCATCCCACACCCACTCACCCTGCCATGTCACACCCACCCTCCCTGCCATACAACACCCACATACCCTGCCATGTCCCACCCACACCCCCTGCCATACCACCCCCTGCTATGTCACCCCCCCATTCCCTGCCATCCCCCCCCCCCACCCCCTGCCATCCCCCCCCCCCCCCCCCCCCCTGCCATGCCCCACCCATGCCCCCTGCCATGTCACCCCCACCCCCCCGGCCATGTCAACATCCCCTGCCATGTCACCCCCCCCCCCCCTGCCATGTCCCCCCCCCCCCCCCTGCCATGTCCCCCCCCCCCCCCCTGCCATCCCCCCCCCCCCCCCCCCCCCCCTGCCATGCCACACCCACCCCCCCTGCCATGTCACCCCCCCCCCCCCTGCCATCCCCCCCCCCCCCCCCCCCCCCTGCCATCCCCCCCCCCCCCCCCCCCCCCACCCCCCCCCCCCACCCCCTGCCATACAACCCCCCCCCCCCCTGCCAAGCCATATGCCAATCCCCTGCCATGTCACCCCCCCCCCCCCTGCCATGTCCCACCCACCCCCCCTGCCATGCCACCCCCCCCCCCCCTGCCATGTCCCCCCCCCCCCCCCTGCCATGTCCCACCCACACACCCTGCCATACCACACCACATACCCTGCCCTGTCACACCCACACACCCTGCCATACAACACCCACACACCCTGCCATACCATATGCCAATACCCTGCCATGTCACACCCACACACCCTGCCATGTCACACCCACACACCCTTCCATGTCACATCCCCAATGTTTGAGTGTTAAAGTCCCCATTTTCAATTAGTTTTTTTATAAATTTTTTTGCAATTCTGTTTAATCAAACAGGGTGGGTTAAGAGTAGGAGATGCTTCCCTACCTGTACTTCATGTTACTTTAGCCACCATGATGAAACACACACAGATTCTAGATGTAATTTCACCTTACCCTGGATAGGTATACCCACCCCCTTCCCACTGCAGAATAGCCTTGTTTCACCCCAGCCACAATTGTATGACATTACCACAATGTCAAATATAATAAACATGTAGTTAAAATGGTAAGAAAAAAAGAAACATCTCCCTCCCTTTTTGGAATGATATTGGGATCTTAAAAACCAGGGGACGGTTCTAATGTTGCCTATTTATTTGAAAGCCTCATGTTTGACAACTTCACCATTTTCCCTGGTTGGGATCTCCCAACTCACCTGTGAGGTGTTGACTCTACTATTTTCAAACTGTCAATCAAGTTATCACAATTTGATTCCTTAGCTCACTGAGTCTATTGAACAGAATTGCATGTAATCTTATTTAGTGTGATCAAGAGTTGCTGAACATTCTAAATACTAATCAGCAGAGATAGTATAATAAGCAGAAATATCTGTCATTGAATTCAATAGAAAGCAGAGATAATATAATAAGCAGAAATATCTGTCATTGAATTCAATAGAAAACAGAGATAATATAATAAGCAGAAATATCTGTCATTGAATTCAATAGAATGTTACTTATAACAAATGTTTGGGTTCCTGCCCACAATTTCTATTCTGTGGAATTTGTGAAAAGGTCTTTCTTTTTAATTGGAGGCTGTTCAAAGTTAGGGTCTATTATTGAGTTGGATATTCCTAACAGATATAAACAATTCTCTCAGATTGCAGAGGTCAAACTTTCGCTCTCCTGTAAAGAGGTTTATCTGTCGCTAATTGATGTTTTGTCATTATGATTGATCACAAGGGAAATTGATCCTCAAAGGTATCACGGCAGTGTGAATAGTTAATGTAGTAAGAGTAGCAAATAAAATCAAGATTCCGCAGATGAAGACATTTATGATAACATTTTATCCAGTGAAGCAGAAGTACAAAGTAAGTTAAAGGCAGTGAAGCTATTATCAGATCTACGGTGAATGTCCACGTCACTTTGTATTTCAGTTTTAATAAAATCAATTCTTTATCAAAGTTTTTATTGATTCATCACATTTTTAATTAATCCCACAGCATAGATTTGATCACTGAACAACGATTTCTTTCAAATCCAACAACAAACGCTGTATTAACTAAGTCAATAGACTTCTGACAAAATCATCCAACATGTAATTATCTACAAACATACAAACTACAAACATACAAACTACAAACATACAAACATACAAACATACAAACTACAAACATACAAACTACAAACATACAAACTACAAACATACAAACTACAAACATACAAACTACAAACATACAAACTACAAACATACAAACTACAAACATACAAACTACAAACATACAAACTACAAACATACAAACTACAAACATACAAACTACAAACATACAAACTACAAACATACAAACTACAAACATACAAACTACAAACATACAAACTACATACAAACTACAAACTACAAACATACAAACTACAAACATACAAACTACAAACATACAAACTACAAACATACAAACTACAAACATACAAACTACAAACATACAAACATACAAACTACAAACATACAAACTACAAACATACAAACTACAAACATACAAACTACAAACTACAAACTACAAACATACAAACTACAAACATACAAACTACAAAAAAAAACATTAAAATGTTCTTCAATGAAAATTACAATCATGCAAATTTGCTGGTTGACAAACATTTTAAGTCTCAAATTAATTACACAGAGAAAATCAATTTATAGAAATTGAGTATTTCATTTATATATGAGCATCATTATAATAAACCACAGCCCTTCAATTTTCAACTGCCTTTTTAAGAATTCTTACCTTTCCATTTTGATCTGACTTGATCAGAGTGATCTGCTGTCAAATTGTTTTTGTAGATTCAACCACACACACAACAAAATCAGAAATAAATCCCAAACTGTCTGAGAATTCTCCTCCACATCACGTCCATCACACGCTAGGTACTAGTTACTTCATGTACTCCTCTGCATAATAATTTCCAGGAGAATTAAAATCCTGCACTCATGAAATATCCAATTCCATGTTAATCCGGAGCATCCTCATAAACACCACAGAAATATCATCAATGCTAAGACAAGTGTAGCCCGTTCAGCAAATATACCATACATAGAATTTGGAAGATTCACCAAAAGTATTTTTCCATTTATCTGCCTGACAGATCACTTGTAATAAAGATCACTAACTCTGGGCCTGAACATTCAACAGACAGACGTCCCCCATACAAATCAACATATATACAGTACACTGGAATTGTCCAAGGTAATTCTCATAATATCTCTTAAAATAATTCATTTCAAACCACTGAAAATGTATTTGTGGACAGCCTATGACATGGACTTGAATAATTATATCTTTAAGATTAATTACAATTCCTCTTAAAGCGTAGACAAAATGTCCACGAGATGAAAATTATGAACCTAAATTGTACTTTTATGCTGAAGTCCTCATAATCATGAGATATTCATCCCTATAACCAATTTCAGACAGTGTCTGTCACCAGGAGCTAAACCTCCGTACCACCAAAACACAATGTCCCCAGCCACCCAGCTGTCTCCTTGTACCCTGTCCTCCTCTACCATCTATTCGGGAATTTTACACAAATCCATAATCATAACCAATTTTCTGACCTCATGAAAAATATAAAATCTCCGAAACCAGCAATTACTCAAAATGGTATCCGCATGAATTGTAATAATGATCAGAAAATGTTCATTTTAGATGGCTGTCATGTAGCCTTACACCTGATTTATAATAAAACCTATACCTGTTTACCTGTCAGAATTAGCTCTGTAATTCCTAACAATGATAAGATGTACTGTTAATTAGCCGAGCAGTACACGAATATTAACATCAAGTCAGACACGCGACAACACTTTCCTCCCACCCCGTGTGTTAACGTCGTCCGACCTTCATTAACAAAATATATAGTGAAGGTAAATTATATAGATATATGTTTAATGAAGGAGTGTACCAAAACCAGAGTTTGTTCAACTTATGCACATTTATGCTTATATCAGCCTCGACTGCCGCTTCTAATGTATACAAGTACCCAGCCAGGAGCCAGTGCTAGCTTTCAAGAAGAAATGTTAAGCTTTTTTATTGCATTCTCAGTAATGTTATTTTATGAAAAGTTATGAGTTTGGAGCTTAGCATTTTTGGTTCTGGCCAAACAGCATCAGGGATGATTACCATTCCTACTCCAGAGAAAATTTATAAACATGGTTTCAGGAATCGTGAATGGGTGAGGGAGATTTAGGCCTCACCAAGATAATCAACTTCTCATATTATTAACATAGATTTGTTAATGAGTATACTCATTATTATCATTCTTGCACCTGAATAACTGATGGACAACAGCTGGTTTACACCTGGAGAGCTGGCACAGGGCGGATCTGATGTGGTACCGTACACACAGGGGGCACTCCTCTCTCAACAAACATGGCAGTGGCACAGAGCTGTTGCAGAATACGGTTACAACACAGTAACAACCAAAAAAGGAGTTAAAACGTACCTGTTTAATGATGGCAGTCTGTGCCAGTTTGGCCGCGTCTGGTTTCGGCTCTCCATTTAAAGATTCCGTGGTAGTCCCATCGTTAGAATCACCATCCATATTTGGTAGGACAGGGTACTACTCTTGTTAGTCGTTGGGCGAACAGCGCAGATTTTTTCCGGACTTGAGGCGGCATGAACCTGTCGCTTGTAGGCTGCGAAGGAAAAAGCAGAGAAGATGAGCCCGAGTAAAAGCACAGCTTTGGGTTTGTTGGGTGGACGGGAGCACCAGAATGGTAACACAAAGAATACCTCACAATTTCCCATCTCTGACTATGTCACTCTCCTCAATAACAAGATGCTACAACTTTTTTTTATTTTCACTCATAATAAATCGCCAAAGATATGTGTAAGATATGACTAATTATTAATTGTATGCTTGCCAATATATGCTTGATTGTGTGTGCACGCCGTGTACTGATTATTATAATATTTTTAGAGTCGGTACCTGATGGAATCATAAATATCCAATGTGCTCTGCCTCAAGTGAAAAGACTCGCTGAATAAATGTGTGCTTATGTGTGTGTGTGTGTGCTGGGCCGAGAGTAAGCAGGACCAGCTTCAATTCTGTGGTAGGCTTGTCCAATAACATTACCATAGAATTATAGTCAGTTCCAGAAAAATGCAAAAACACATTTCTTAGGTTTTTAGTAGCTCTACAGAAATTCACATTCTCTTATGATCGCTTAAACTGATTAAACATTGGGGCACTAACCATGGAAATAAAGTCTGTTTCATTTTGAGGCTTGAAACAAGCAATTGTATTAGTTTTTAATTTATACAAATACATACATCTTCATAACAAATGGAGAAAATAAATAATGCAGAATGAAATCTTTTATTCTGGAAAAATTAGCATTTCAATTGTGGTTGCTGATCATCATAATTTCTAATTCATGTGCATTAATGCTTCAACAGGTGGGACAATATCAATTGGATATGTGATGAGGATCTGATAACTTATTTACGAGGATGTCGGTGATGTCATTGAACACGGCTATAGGAAATTCCTGTTGATGATACTGTGCAGGGATGTATGTCAGCTGTTGAAATTAAAGGCACCAATCAGGGGTTACAACTGCACTACTGGTTGTATTTAAGCGTCAGGAGATTAAACAATAGAGGAATCCTCATGTTTTTTGTTTATTTGTTTGGGGTTTAACGTCCTCGCAGAATAACAATGGTAACATTGACCATTGTAGGGACACAAGATAACACAACCAGGGGATCATCATGGTAACGTTACAGACCATTGTAGGGACACAAGATTACACAACCAGGGGATCATCATGGTAACGTTACAGACCATTGTAGGGACA